>NW_024069125.1:0-67925 GCF_009389715.1 Phoenix dactylifera
TCAATTTATAAACATGATTGGGTATTGATGATTTTCAAAATCAGGAGGTTGTTCTACATATACCTCCTCATTAATATACCCATTTAAAAATGCACTTTATACATCCATTTGAAATAGTTTGAAGTCCTTAGAGTATGCATATGCTAATAATAATCTAATAGCCTCAAGTCTAGCTACAGGAGCAAAGGTTTCATCAAAATCTATACCTTCTTCTTGATTATACCCTTTGCTACTAGTCTAGCCTTATTCCTTATTACGATTCCATTTTCATCTAGTTTATTTTATAAATCCATTTTAACCTATAATTGAATATTCAGAAGGTCTCTCAACTAGATTCCACACTTTTTTCTAGTAAATTGGTTTAATTCTTCTTGCATTGCATTTATCCAATTTACATCATTTCGGCTTCTTCTATTGTTTGGGCTCAAAGTGCTGAGACAAAAGCTAGATGGTTATTTTAAATTCCTAAGGGATGCTCTAGTCCTAACTGGTTGAGATGGGTTCATCTAGAATTAGTTCCTTAGGATGTCCGTGAGCATACCTCCAAGCTTTAGTTAGCCCATGATCCACAATAGCCTCTTGGCTTGATGATGCTCCTTCAATCAATTTTTGATTATCATCTTGTAATGTCATTTCATCTATCTTTTCTTCAAGAATTTCAGCATCATCATTAAAAGTTAACTTTTCTTACTAGAGGAGATGTCACTAGAATCATCAAATACAACATGTATAGATTCTCTATAACTAGGGTTCTTTTATTAAAGACTCTATAGGCTTTACTAGTTGTAGAGTAACCTAAGAATATGCCCTCATCAGATTTAGAGTCAAATTTACCTAGATTATCTTTTCCATTATTATGAACAAAACACCTACATCCAAAAACATGAAAGTAGTTTACCTTTGGTTTTTCTGTTTTTCCAAAGTTCATAAGGTGTTTTTCTTTATAATGGGTCTTAATAAAACTCTATTTAATATATGACAAGAAGTATAATGGCTTCTCCCCAAAAGTACTTAGGGAGGTTACTTTCACATAACATAGTTTCTAGCCATTTTCTCTAGAGTTCTATTTTTCCTCTCCACAACTCCATTTTGTTGTGGTGTCCTAGGTGCAGGAAAAATTATGAGTATTCCCTTTTTACTACAAATACTCATTGAATAACTGATTTTCAAATTCCGGTACCATGGTCACTTCTAATGGCTATTTACTGAAGTATCTCTAGCATTGGTTACTTCCTTATGAAACTTTTTAAATACTGAAAAAGCTTGATTCTTTATGTGCTAAGAACATAACCCAAGTGTACCTAGAATAATCATCTACAATAACTAGACCATATTTATTTCCACCTAGGCTTGTTGTTCTAGTGGTCCGAATAGGTCCATGTGTAATAATTCTAGAGGTCTAGAGGTAGAGACACATTTTATGGATTTAAATGAGTTCCTAGATTGTTTGCCAAATTGACATGCTTCACATATTTTGTTCTTTTCAAAATTTTAATTTTGGCAAACCTATCACGGAATCTCTTTTAACTAGTTTAGTTATTGTGTCCATGCTTGTATGAACCTAACTTACGGTGCCATAACCAACTAGCATCATTATCTTTAGTTTCATTAACAACTAAACATTGGTTATGTTTTGCAAGATCTTCAAGGTCTACACATATACATTTCCACGTCTAATTCCTTTAAAGACTAAACTATTGTCATTAGGGTTTGTTATAATGCATAGTGATGGTTTAAACATAACATCATACCCTTTATCACATAATTGACTAATGCTTAACAAGTTATGCTTAAGACCATCAACATATCTAACATTATCAATAAAAGTTAGAAGGGGTGATTTGAACTTTACCAATACCAATGATGTGACCTTGGTTGTTGTCTCCAAAAGTCACAGCACCTCTCTTCTTAGCTTCAAGGGTGAAAAATTGATCCTTATCACCCGTCATGTGTCTTGAGCAGCCACTATCCAAATACCAGCAGTTTTGTTGACCTTGGCTGCAAGACACTCCTACACAAGCAAATCATGTCATCTTAGGTACCCAAGTTTTCTTGGATCCTTCATGGTTAGTCAAGTTGGTTCCTTTTGGAACCCATATCCTTTTAATTTTCCTTTTTGTTTTACCTTTCCTAAAATTACACACATTTGCTTTATGACTATAGTTCCACAACAAAAGCAGGTTATTTTCTTAGTTTTACTTTTTCCAGCTTTAACAAAGAAGTTACTAAGAAGTTTTTGTTTATTTCTTGGTTGATATCCTAAACCCGCTTTATTAAATACTGCTCGTTAACTATTTAGTATCATATTCAATTTTTCTGAGCTATATGTAAATTTTTCAACTAAGGGTTTGTATTTGTTAAGTTCTTTGGTTAGTGTTTTGTTAACCCCCTAATGGATTTTGATGAATACAAAACACTAGAGTAAAATTCCATTATATCTTAACAATTCAATTGAGAAATTCATGTGTTTTATTTAGAATATTGTTAAGAAATGTCTAGGCAAGTTTCCATAATTTTTATGAATTTATTGGAAGAATATTTTGAGCTAAAGAAAAAGTTCAGGGACAGCCGAGACGTCTCCTGATAGTTTCAGAGACGTCTCTGGCACATAGCAGGAAGAACTGGCACACTTGGAGACGTCCCCGGCTCCTGTCGAGTCGTCTCCGCGTTAGCGGGAGTCGACTCTCTCAGTGGCGGCAGAAAGACGCTTTTCAAGGGATATGCGCGAGACGTCCCCGCTGTACGCGGAGTCGTCCCCGCAAGCAAAAAGGAGACTTCCCGAGTCGTCCCTAAGATGGCGGGAGACGGCTCTCTCAGGGTTTTCTAGAGAATGGTTTTTTCGGTGATAAGGAAGCGGAGTCGACCCTGAGAAAGCGGAGTCGTCCCCACGCATAAAGTGCAGACAAGCGGAGACGTCCCCCTGAAAGAGCGGAGTCGACTCTCTCAGAAAATTCCAGAGGACATGATTTTCGGAGATAAAGAAGCGGAGTCGTCCCCAAAGCAGCGGAGTCGTCCCCACTCAAAAAGCGCTAACACGCCGAGACGTCCCCGTAAAGTGCCGAGTCGACCCCAGATAAAGTAAAAAGTAAAATCCTATAGGCGAGACGTCTCTCATTGTAGCGGAGACGTCCCCGGAGCGCCTGGGACGCGACTGACAGCTTTTCAGGTTTGATTTGAATTTCAAATCTTCTCTACTTTATCTCTAACGGCTATATTTGCTTTTTGGGCTATAAAAGGGAGCTCTTAAGTGCTTCTCAACAACTCTTAACCAACCAAAAGCAAAATCATTCAAGAGAGAAGTTAGAAAGAAAAGCTCAAGGGAGTGAGTGCATTCAAGAAAGGAAATCAAGTGCTTACAAGTCTCCCAAGCGATTTCAAGCTCAACCACTCTCGTGTGCTTGGGATTCAAAGCTCACACCCAACCCTACGCGTCCCACATCGGAAGAATCAACATCTCCCACGCTTCCAACGGCAAAAAGATTCTTCCGGGTTTCATTGTTCATAAGTGCTATATTTGCTTTCTAGAGCTTTTATATCCTTTTGTACACTCTTTTATTGTGGTGCTTGTTCCAGTCAAGGAACTTGGAACAAGGGAAAGGGCGTCCCAAGCCTAAGAGAAATTGGGGGTTTTGGGTTTGTTGTGAGCCCGGTGTAAAACAACGAGTTGGGTAGTGAACTCGCAAAACTACCGTACTGTAATCTTGGATTATAGTGGAAATTTCCAAGGCGCTTTGGGGAGTGGATGTAGGAGCGGTGAAGGCTCCGAACCACTATAAAACCGTGTGTTTGTGGTTGTCTCTTCTTATCGCTTTATCTTTGCTTTAGTTCATATATTTGTGTGTTTTATTTTTAAATTAGCCAAAAAGTTTTAAAACACCCAATTCACCCCCCTCTTGGGTGACCATCTCTGGGCAACAAGTGTTATCAGAGCCGGTGCTCTTATATTCCTTGAAAGACCTAACCGTCTTAGCCAAAGATCTAGATGGCAACACCCTTTAACAATGTTCCAGCCGAGGGGCAAGCAACCAATAGACCTCCACTCTTCAATGGGACAAATTATACCTATTGGAAGACTAGAATGAGAATCTTCATTCAAGCACAAGACTATGCCTTGTGGAGGGTTATAGTCAAGGGACCACAAGAACCATCACATGTGGTCAATGGCATTCGAGTTCCCAAACCTGAGGAGGATTGGGATGAGAATGATGATAGGATGGCTCAACTCAATTCTAGAGCCATGAACTCATTATTTTGTTCCTTAGATGTAAATGAGTTTAATAGAGTCTCCACATGTACTTCCGCTAAGGAAATATGGGATAGGCTTGAAGTTACCCACGAGGGTACAAATCAAGTCAAAGAGTCCAAAGTGAACATTCTAGTTCACAAGTATGAATTGTTTAAGATGGAACCTAGTGAAACCATCACATGCATGTTTACACGTTTTACCGAAATTATTAATGGCCTAAAAAGCTTGGGCAAATCTTACACTAACCCCGAACTTGTGAGTAAAATTCTCAGGTCACTGCCAAAAGCATGGGAAGCAAAGGTCACGGCGATTGTAGAAGCCAAAGACCTCAACACCTTGGGGCTAGAACAACTCTTGGGCTCATTGATGACGCATGAGCTCACGATGAAGCAGCATGAAGAAGAGCTGCCAAAGAAAAGGACAATCGCACTCAAGGCCACCTCAAATGTATGTGAAGAAGAGAGCAGTGAGAGTGAAGAAGAAAGTCAAGATGAGGACTTGGGTTTGATAGTAAGGAAATTTAAAAAATTCATGAGAAGAAAGAAACCATTCCCAAGAAAGAAATTTGGAAGGAGAAATGATTGGGAGAAAGAAAAGGAAAAAAGAAAGAGACCCAATCGTATGCTATGACTGCAAGAGACCGGGACATATTCGTTCCGAATGCCCTCAACAAAAGAAGCACTTTGGAAAGAAGAAGAAGAAGGCATTGAAGGCAACATGGGATGATAGTGACACATCATCCTCCGAAGAAGAGAAGGAAGAGACCGCCAATCTATGCTTCATGGCGTTCGAAGATGACGAGGTATGTCAAAACCCAACTATAAATTTTACTTTAGAAGAATTATATGATGCTTTTCAAGAACTTATGGGTGATTGTAGTATGTTGGGAGCAAAGAATAAAGAATTAAAAGCCTCCAATCAAAAACTAAAGGAAAACATTGAAAACCTATTAATTGAGAAGGAGAGCGTCAAAAATATGAACACTACTAACCTAGAAATCGAAAATTCAAGGCTTAGCACTGAAAATGTAAAGGCAAAAACACTAATCAAGGAATTAAATCTAAAAGTAAATTCCCTACTCAAGAATAATACCTCACTTGCGCAAACTGTTGAATCTCTTAAAAAGGATATGGAAGAACTAGGTAAAGAAAATGTGAATCTTAAGAATGAGATACATAAGTACAAGCCAATTGTTGAAAAATTCACACAAAGCTCTGAAAAATTAAATCTTATTCTTTCAAATCAAAGAGCTGTTTTCAATAAAGCCGGATTAGGATATAAAACTAATAAGCAACAAAAGTATCTAAAGAATTTCTTTGTAAAAGCAAAAGATGTAAAAACTGAAAAACCAACATACTTTCTTTGTGGAAAGATTGGACATAAAGCCTACTCTTGTATTCAAAAAAAAATCCAAACTAACAAGAGTACATTTGTAAAAGCTAAAAACATAACTAAAATATGGGTGCCTAAAGGAACCAACTACACTAACCACGAAGGACCCAAGAAAACTTGGGTACCTAAGAGCTTCACATGATCATTTTGCAGGTATGCCTTGCAGCCGGGAATAAAAGGAGAATGTGGTATCTTGATAGTGGCTGCTCAAGGCATATGACCGGTGACAAGAGTCTCTTCGTCACCTTGGAATCGAAAGAAGGAGGGTTAGTCACATTTGGAGACAATGCTAAAGGCCGAATTATTGGTGTTGGTAAAATCTCCATATCACCCTCCTCATTTATTGATAATGTATTGTTGGTTAATGGACTAAAACATAATTTGTTAAGTATAAGTCAATTTTGTGACAAGGAATTTAAAGTATCATTTGAATCATCACTATGCATAATTAGTAGTCCATTTGACAATGAGGTCATACTCACAGGACATAGGCATGGAAATGTTTACATGGTAGATCTTGATGATCTCACCATGAAGGATGGCCAATGTCTTGTAGCTATGAATCCCAAAGTCAATGAGACTAGTTGGTTATGGCATCGTAGGTTAGGGCATGCTAGCATGGATTTAATTTCTAAATTGATTACAAAGGATCTAGTCAAAGGACTACCGAAAATAGACTTTGAAAAGAATAAAATTTGTGCGGCATGTCAATTAGGGAAACAAACAAGAAGTTCTTTCAAGTCTAAGAACATAGTCTCAACATCAAAACCCTTAGAACTAATTCACATGGATTTGTTTGGACCCACTAGAACTGCTAGTCTAGGGGGTAAGAAATTTGGTCTTGTCATTGTTGATGATTTTTCACGTTTTACATGGATTTCATTTCTTGCACACAAAGATGAGTCCTTTCCCGCTTTTATCAAGTTTCATAATAAGGTTTCAAATGAACTTAATCTTAAACTAAAAGCAATTAGGAGTGATCATGGTACCGAGTTTGAAAATCAACACTTTGAAAAGTTTTGTGATGAAAATGGTATCAATCACAACTTCTCGGCACCTAGGACACCCCAACAAAATGGGGTGGTAGAAAGGAAGAATCGCACACTAGCAGATATGGCTCGTACCATGTTGTGCGAATCGGATCTACCAAAGTATTTTTGGGCTGAAGCAATAAATACCTCATGTTATATTTTAAATCGTGCTTTAGTTAGATCCATCTTAAAGAAAACACCGTATGAATTGATGAAAGGTAAGAAACCAAATATAAGTTATTTTCATGTTTTCGGTTGTCGATGCTTTATTTTGAACAATGGAAAGGACAATCTCAGTAAATTTAGTGCTAAATCAGATGAGGGGATCTTCTTAGGTTATTCCTCATCTAGTAGAGCATACAGGGTCTTCAACAAGAGAACTCTCGTTGTTGAAGAATCCATTCATGTTGTGTTTGATGAAACTAATGGAGATTCTTCTAGAAAAGAAGAAGATGGTGATGCAGGTATACTTGAAGACGGGATCAAGGAATTCTCCATACAAGACAAACAACATGAGGATGAGATCAAAGAGGATACAAATCAGCAAGATGAAGAAGATCAACCTCCATCAAGAAATCAAGATCTTCCTAAAGAATGGAGGTATGCACATGGTCATCCAAAGGATCTAATCCTTGGTGATCCTTCACAAGGTATAAGAACTAGATCCTCTTTAAGAAACACTAGTAATTATCTTGCTTTCGTTTCACAAATAGAGCCTAAATCACTAGAAGAAGCTGAAAAAGATGATAATTGGATGAATGCTATGCAAGAGGAATTAAACCAATTCGAAAGAAATGAAGTTTGGACTCTAATGAAAAGACCCCCTAATGTTTCAATTATAGGCACCAAATGGGTATATAGAAATAAACTAGATGAAGATGGGATAGTAATAAGAAACAAAGCTAGGCTAGTGGCCAAAGGATATAATCAGGAGGAAGGAATAGATTTTGATGAAACTTTTGCTCCTGTTGCTAGGTTAGAGGCTATTAGACTGCTTTTAGCATATGCATGCTTCATGGATTTTAAACTCTATCAAATGGATGTAAAAAGTGCATTCTTAAATGGCTACATAATGGAGGAAGTTTATGTAGGACAACCTCCAGGTTTCGAAAATCACTTACATTCAGATTATGTGTATAAATTGCATAAAGCATTGTATGGACTTAAGCAAGCTCCTAGGGCATGGTATGAAAGATTAAGTAATTTCCTAATTGAGAACAAATTTAAGAGAGGAAATGTAGACAAAACCTTCTTTATTAAAAGAAAAGGAAATGACTTATTGCTTGTACAAATTTATGTGGATGACATAATTTTTGGTGCTACTAATGATAGTCTCTGTCAAGAGTTTGCGAAGCTTATGCAGGGAGAATTTGAAATGAGCATGATGGGTGAGCTCAACTTCTTCCTTGGGCTATAAATAAAACAATCAGAGGAAGGCATCTTCATCAGTCAGTCCAAATACATCAAGGAAATGCTGGAAAAATTCAAGATGAAGGATGCAAAGGAAATCAGCACACCCATGGGCTCAAGTTGCAAGCTTGACAAAGATGAAAAAGGTAAAAGTATAGACTGCAAATTGTACAGAGGTATGATAGGCTCTCTACTTTACCTTACTGCTAGTAGACCAGATATATTATTCAGTGTTTGTGTGTGTGCTAGATACCAAGCATGTCCTAAGGAATCACACTTGCAAGCTGTTAAAAGAATTTTTAGATATCTAGTAGGGACATCTTATATAGGCTTATGGTATTCTAAACAATCTGATATAAATTTAACTGCTTATTCTGATGCTGATTTTGCTGGGTGCAAACTCGACAGAAAAAGCACAAGTGGCACTTGTCAATTCTTGGGTGCCAATTTGGTTTCTTGGTTTAGCAAGAAACAAAATTCAGTTGCCTTGTCCACAACTGAGGCTGAGTACATTGCAGCTGGAAGCTGTTGTGCCCAAGTTCTTTGGATTAAGCAACAACTTGAAGACTTCGGTATTAAAATGGACAATGTACCAATTAAGTGTGATAATACAAGTGCAATCAACTTAACAAAAAATCCTGTCCAACACTCTAAGTCAAAGCATATAGAGATTAGGCATCATTTTATTAGGGATCATGTGCTGAAAAATGATGTGATGATTGAATATGTATGTACTGAAAATCAATTAGCTGATATCTTTACAAAGCCCCTTTGTAAAGACAGATACAATTTCTTAAGGAATGCTTTGAGCTTGTATGATCCTAGCAAATGAATTGAACTTGTATTGCATTGCTTTGCTACTCGAACTAGTAATCCACCTCAAGGCAAACATAAGTGAAAGCATGAATTCATCTAAACTAAATGACGAACTGGTTGACTTTCCGGAGGATAGTTACCCTCCGTTGGACTCTTCATGGAGATATTTTCAGAGCCTATTTCATAGGTATTCGAAATTTGGTCAAACGTTCCTTATTTCAATATTAATAATTCAAAAATCATTATCAAATTATTATAGGATGTATCATTGAGGGGGAGGATCATAAACAAATTCACTCTAAGTTTATCAAAAGAGATCATATTGATTGGGGTGATTAAACAAAAAAAGGGAGAAGATAGAATACAGTCTGAAATTTTTCAGTGCCGGAGACGTCTCTGGCAAATCGCAGAGACGTCCCCCCAAGCGGAGACGTCTCACCTTAGTCGCGGAGACGTCTCGGGGACCGAATGAGGCCTTTTTAAATAGGTCGAAATCGCTCGAGCCGACTCGAGCTTTCTCCCTCATTCCCGACCAAAACGGAAAGCCCTAGCCTCCATTTGCTCTCCACCTCAAATCCTAGCCTCCATTTGCCCTAAATCACAAACCCTAGCCTCCATTTGCCCTAAATCACAAACCCTAGCATCCATGGCACCAAAGAAAGCTAGGACGACCCGTGGGAAGCGACCTAGAGTAGCGGGCGACGGTGAGGAACGGCGGGAAGAACCCTCCGCACCTTCTCCTCCGGTTGCTCCGCCAACCACAACGATTTCCTGTGCAAATCGCACAGTCACAACCGGTAGGTACATAGATTTTGTATTTTTAGATCATGAGGGGTTCTCTATTGGAGAGAGACTCCGAGCCCAAGGGTGGGAGCATCTTTGCACCCTCAATACCTCGATCTACCCCGGCCTTGTTAGAGAAATGTTTAGTGATATGGCTTTAGGGGACTTAGGGCTCACCGCACATGTCCGAGGGACATTAGTAGAAATTAATGAGGACATCTTATCCACTGTTTTGCAAATCCCTAGGGACGGCGAGGCTCCAACCTCACATCCCCAAAGGGAAGTAGCTCTAAACTTAATTTTAGGAAGAGAGGACTGCGGCCCTCTTGATGTTGTCAACTCCCAGGACCTAAATGCAGAGATGAGACTCCTTTTAAGCATTGTCAACCGGGTCCTATTTCCTAAAACCGGTCGCTTCGATTTTGTTTCGGAGCGAGACTTAGTTATAATGCATCACATCCTACTAGGGATCCCTCTAAACCTTCCTAGACTCATGCTAAATTACATTGCCCTATGTCATAGGTATTCTAGATTTAGTATACCCTATGGCATGATCTTTACCTTAATCTTCAAACACTTCAAGGTTTCCATTCCATCAAATGAACCTGCAAAGCCCTTAAGAAACACCGACTATTACAATGAGGGCTCAATGAGAAGAATGGAATTTCACAAGATAGATGGGTCTTGGGTCAAGGTTCCAAAAAGAAAAGCACAAACCATAGAGGCTGAGATCCCACATCATGAGTCTGACCATCACTCTCCTCCACCTAGCAACATGGACATCCCTGATATTCCCTCCAGCTCAGCTGGACCTTCCACATCCATGCCACCACCTCCTCCAGTCAGTGGGCCCTCCTTCCTATCAGAGGAGCAGATGCACACCTTAGCATCTGTTATTTGTCAGCAGATGAGGGAGGAGATGAGATCCATGATGTCTGCAGAGCTGGCCCCCATCAGACAAGAGCTGCAGGAAATTAAGGCTCAAATTGAAGCCCAAGAGCAACAAATAGTTGGGGTGGGTGCCACCCAAACCTGCAGATCATTAGAGCTCAAGGACAGCTTGAAGGCCATTTCCAAGAGCCTCAAAGAGTTGACAAAGCCAGATGGCAATGTGGGCACCTTAGTTGCCCAACTTAGAGGCAGAATTGAGATGGCAACCTTAGAGTTTGAAGCACTTGTGGCAGGTTTCCACAAGTCACAGGGAGATCACTTTAAGACCCTCATGGATTCTATCAATGGTTTCATAGATGCAGCCTGTAAGGCTTATGCACAAAGTACAACTGGTAGGCCCCATGAGCAACGACGCCGATGATGGATATCCTGTAGGATCTTCTTTTTATAAATTCTAGGCCATTTTGAAACACTTTTGTATTAGAAATCAATACTTGTAATGATTTCTTCTTTTGACTATGTACTGACTTCAAAGATCTACAATGACATATGAATGAATACAATTTCTTTTGAAAACCTTGTGTACATTGCCAATTCTGTGTATGTGTTTCTGTGATTGTGTATGTGATTGTGTGATATGCCATAAAAATCCTACCACATACCTTGAGTATTCAAATTTGATACAAAGAAACAATGCACATAAAACAGGGGGAGCACACCTTGAATATGCTGAATTTTACTAAAAAGGATAATTTGTCCCCTTCATGTTGATGACAAAAAGGGGGAGTAGATATTTGTATATTGAAAGGGGGAGTAGAAATTAGATATTGTATATTGAAAGGGGGAGTAGACATGGATATTGAATATGGAATGCAAATTTTTTAATCATACTCCAAAGTTGATTTAGAAAAGATAAAATTGAAGAATATTGATTTTAAGATAATTGCCCTTCTGGAAAAGAAAGGGGGAGTCAAAAAGAATCTAGCTTTCAATTATCTTCAGCATCAATATTTCATTCTAACTTGATTCAAATTCAGTTCATATGATAAAATCATTTAAGAACTATAAAGATCAATCTTATGCACAAGGAAAGAACTGAAAATTGAATATTTTGAGTGATGCACATTGTATCTAGTTCAAATCAAAACATTATACTTGTATATCTGATCAATACTGTGTATATGTTTAAATTTCAAAATTTGCATATACTCAGTGTTTTGTCATCATCAAAAAGGGGGAGATTGTTAACCCCCTAATGGATTTTGATGAATACAAAACACTAGAGTAAAATTCTATTATATCTTAACAATTCAATTGAGAAATTCATGTGTTTTATTTAGAATATTGTTAAGAAATGTCTAGGCAAGTTCCCATAATTTTTATGAATTTATTGAAGAATATTTTGAGCTAAAGAAAAAGTTCAGGGACAGCCGAGACGTCTCCTGATAGTTTCAGAGACGTCTCTGGCACAAGCAGGAAGAACTGGCACACTTGGAGACGTCCCCGGCTCCTGTCGAGTCGTCCCCGCATTAGCGGAGTCGACTCTCTCAGTAGCGGAGTCGACTCTCTCAGTGGCGGCAGAAAGACGCTTTTCAAGGGATATGCGCGAGACGTCCCCGCTGTACGCGGAGTCGTCCCCGCAAGCAAAAAGGAGACTTCCCGAGTCGTCCCTAAGATGGCGGAGACGGCTCTCTCAGGGTTTTCCAGAGAATGGTTTTTTCGGTGATAAGGAAGCGGAGTCGACCCTGAGAAAGCGGAGTCGTCCCCACGCATAAAGTGCAGACAAGCGGAGACGTCCCCTGAAAGAGCGGAGTCGACTCTCTCAGGGAATTCCAGAGGACATGATTTTCGGAGATAAAGAAGCGGAGTCGTCCCCATAGCAGCGGAGTCGTCCCCACTCAAAAAGCACTAACACGCCGAGATGTCCCCGTAAAGTGCCGAGTCGACCCCAGATAAAGTAAAAAGTAAAATCCTATAGGCGAGACGTCTCTCGTTGTAGCGGAGACGTCCTCGGAGCGCCTGGGACGCGACTGACAGCTTTTCAGATTTGATTTGAATTTCAAATCTTCTCTACTTTATCTCTAACGGCTATATTTGCTTTTTGGGCTATAAAAGGGAGCTCTTAAGTGCTTCTCAACAACTCTTAACCAACCAAAAGCAAAATCATTCAAGAGAGAAGTTAGAAAGAAAAGCTCAAGGGAGTGAGTGCATTCAAGAAAGGAAATCAAGTGCTTACAAGTCTCCCAAGCGATTTCAAGCTCAACCACTCTCGTGTGCTTGGGATTCAAAGCTCACACCCAACCCTACGCGTCCCACATCGGAAGAATCAACATCTCCCACGCTTCCAACGGCAAAAAGATTCTTTCGGGTTTCATTGTTCATAAGTGCTATATTTGCTTTCTAGAGCTTTTATATCCTTTTGTACACTCTTTTATTGTGGTGCTTGTTCCAGTCAAGGGACTTGGAACAAGGGAAAGGGCGTCCCAAGCCTAAGAGAAATTGAGGGTTTTGGGTTTGTTGTGAGCCCAGTGTAAAACAACGAATTGGGTAGTGAACTCGCAAAACTACCGTACTGTAATCTTGGATTATAGTGGAAATTCCCAAGGCGCTTTGGGGAGTGGATGTAGGAGCGGTGAAGGCTCCGAACCACTATAAAACCGTGTGTTTGTGGTTGTCTCTTCTTATCGCTTTATCTTTGCTTTAGTTCATATATTTGTGTGTTTTATTTTTAAATTAGCCAAAAAGTTTTAAAACACCCAATTCACCCCCCTCTTGGGTGACCATCTCTGGGCAACATGTTTGATTTTCTGCCTTTAGATCATTTAGTTCTTTTGTGAGATCCTTGTTTAAGATTTGTTTATGGTTTTTAAGTTCTGAGAGTTCCTTAGTTAGTTTTTCATTATCCTTAGTTAAGGTATTAGTCTTTTGAGTTAAAAGTTGGTTGCTTGTCTTAAGGTCTATATTTTCTTTGGTGATTAAACCCTTATCCTTAACTAATGAATCATACTTACGGATATACGTTTGGTTAGTTACTTTTAATTCTCTGTTTTTAACATTTATAGCCTTATATTCAATCATTAGTTCATTAAAGGCATCATAAAGCTCATCAAAAGTAAAATCTAAAGGCGATTCGAGCGTTACCTCATTTCCATTGGCCATGAAGCAGAAATTGGCCTTTTCCTCTTGTTCCTCATCCGATGAAGAGGATGATGAGTCTGAGTCGGATAGTGTCGTGACAAGAGCCTTCTTCTTCTTGTACTTGCTCCCCTTCTTCAGTAAAGGGCACTCAGCTCTTATGTGACCCGGCTTCTTGCACTCGTAACGCCCAATCCCCTCATTTTTTCTTTTCTTACCTTTGTCCTTGCGGTAGGAATTTGAGGGGCCTCTCCTTTGATGATAGGACTTCTTGTGGTTGATGAATTTTCTGAATTGCGCACAAGAAGTGCCTCACCATCATCATCCTCATGTTCTTCTTCTTCACTGCTGCTACTGCAAGATAAGTCCTTGTTAGATGAAGTAGATTTTAGAGCTATTACCTTTCTCTTATGGGAGGACTCTTCCTCGTTGTGTTGTTTCATGGTTAGCTCGTGCGTCATTAGGGATCCAAGAAGCTCCTCAAGTGGTAATTTGTTCAGGTCCTTGGCTTCTTGGATTGCGGTCACTTTAGCTTCCCATGACCTTGGTAGACACCGAAGGATTTTCCTGACAAGCTCACTGTTAGTATAGTTCTTGCCAAGGCTTTTTAGGCCATTGACAATGTCAGTAAACCTAGTAAACATGCATGTAATTGTTTCATTAGAATCCATTTTAAATAGTTCATATTTATGAACCAAAATATTTATTTTGGATTCTTTGACTTGATTCGTGCCCTCATGGGTCACTTCAAGTCTGTCCCAAATCTCTTTTGCAGAATTGCAAGTAGAGACCCTATTAAATTCATTTCTATCTAAGGCACAATAAAGCACATTCATAGCTTTAGAGTTTAGTTGTGCCTTCCTCATGTCATGTTCATCCCAATCCTTTTCTAGTTTGGGTACCGTGACACCCTCTACATATATGGATGGGATGTATGGCCCATTTACTACAATGGTCCACATCTCATAGTCTTGGGCTTGGATGAATATTCTCATCCTAGCCTTCCAATATGAGTAGTCGGATCCATTAAAGAATGGGGGTCTTTGGGTGGACTGACCCTCAATGTGGGAAGATCCAAATGGGGTTGTCATTTTGATCTTTTACTCTTGGGTGGAAGAGTTTAGGCTCTGATACCACTTGTTGCCCAGATAGACAACCCAAGAGGGGGGATGAATTGGGTTTTAAAATAATTTTAACTATTAAAGCGTTTGTGGGTGACTAATTAATGCTTTTTACAAGATGATTAATTAGTTGCTGTGATGTGTATGAAATGAGAGTAATGGTAAGAGACAAGCAATCACAAACACAAAGCTTTTATAGTGGTTCGGAGCTAACCCTTGCTCCTACGTCCACTCCCCAAGTCTCTCTTGGGAGTTCACTATAACCCCTTGGATTACAGCCGGTTGTTTTCCAAGCTCACAACCAAACTTGTTGTTTTACGAGCTCACAATGAACTCGGTCGGTTTTTTCAGGCTCACCGACTAGAACCAACCCCGATTATTTTTCCGGGATCACAATCGAACCCTTACACGTTGGTTTTACACTCGGCTCACCAACCAACCTCAATACTCTTGATTCAATGCCCCGATTGAACCAAGCAAAGACAAAGGTGTAGATAAAAGAGACAAACAGAAAATACAGCTTCTCAAAAGCAGATAAATGGCAATATGAATAATAACGAAGTTAAGAGCCCTCAAACGCTTTTAAGTTGGAGAAGAGGAAGGGCTTCTTGAACTTCGGGTCTCCTCTTGAATGTGTAGTCGACTTGAATGCAGGAGAAGGCTCTTTCAATGTTGGGAAGAAGTAGGTGGATGCAGTTAATGCTGCTCTTCCCTCTTTTTCGTTGAAGAACAAGTTGCAGAGATTGAAAGCTTGATTACTTGGAGTGGAATGGTTGTTCACTTCCTTGCTACATTCCTCTGTGGCTATTTAAACCAACCCCCACGGAAACTAGCCGTTAGAGAGCTTTTTCTGCCCGTTATGCACACTTTGTACAGTCTGACAATGTGTCCGTTGGTGGGTTGGAGTCGACTCGCGCGATCAGGAGTCGACTCGTCTGTAGCGGAAGTCGACTCATACTTTTTCGGAGTCGACTCTGCAACTGTTCCAGATTTGAATTAAAGTTGCCTTCGCGACTGGGAGTCGACTCGTCTTGACCCAGAGTCGACTCGCCAACTTCTGGAGCTGACTTGGCTTTCTCGGAGTCGGCTCATCCCATGAAGTCCGTGGACGTATTTTTGAATTTGGTCCACTCGAGTCGACTCGACTGTCCTGGGAGTCGACTCGGCGCTCAGATCCCGAACTCCCTATCTTCTGTCTTTTGGCTCGTCCAGTCTTGGAGTCGACTCGAGCTTCCTCGGAGTCGACTCGGCTCTCAGTTTCCGAAACTTGGTCTTCTGCTCTTTTGATGTGAAGCTGCCTTGGAGTCGACTCTAGCTGTCTGGGAGTCGACTCGAATCTCAGAGGCAGTAACTTGGTCTTCTGTCTTCTTTGTGGTCGCGGAGTCTCGGAGTCGACTCGCGTAATGCGGGAGTCGACTCGAATCTCAGAGTCCAGAATCTGCCCTCTGACTTTTTCTTTGTGTACTGCTGAGAGTCGACTCTTGCTGTCTTTGGAGTCGACCTGCCAACCATCGGAGTCGACTCGCGTTCCACTGGAGTCGACTCGAATCTCAGACCCGAAAACTGCTCTCTGACTTTTTCTTTGTATTCCTCTTGGAGTCGACTCTTACTACCCTGGAGTCGACTCAGTGAACATCGGAGTCGACTCGCACACTTCGGGAGTCGACTCGTTGACAGGTTCTGAGTTGAAGCTTTCTGTTCGTCTGTCTGTTCTCAGTCGGAGTCGACTTGTACTGATCCGGAGTCGACTCGAGCTCGTGCCAGTGAACTTGATACGCTTGGAGTCGACTCGTGATACTCTGGAGTCGACTCGAGTCTCAGACTTTGGTTCAAGCTGACATCTTAACTTATCCAAAAATTATGAACCAAGTCTTGAGACACTTAGACAAGATTTTCACTGAAACACTTAATTGAATTCATTAGTAAACAAGAAATATACTCAAATGCTTTGAGCTCATCAAAATCAAATAGGGTTTTAATCAATCACTCCACAGTTATCTTGCAGCAGCAGCAGTGAAGAGGAAGACAATGAGGGAGAGGATGATGAGGCTCTTCTCGTGCGTAAGTTCAGAAAATTCATCAATCGAAAGAAGTCCTTTCATCAAAGGAGAGGCCCCTCAAGCTCCTATTACAAGGATAAAGGTAAGGAAAGAAAAAATGAGGGAATCGGATGCTACGAATGTAAGAAGCTGGGACACTTCAGAGCAGACTGTCCCTTGCTCAAGAAGGCCAGCAAGTACAAGAAAAAGAAGGTCCTCGTCTCCACCCTATCGGACTCCGATACATCATCATCATCATCGGATGAGGAACAAGAAGAAAAGGCCAACCTATGTTTTATGTCAAACGACAATGAGGTAACATCTGAAACGCATTTAGATTTTACCTTTGATGAATTGTATGATGCGTTCAATGAATTAATGGATGAATATAAGACAATAAGTCTTAAGAATAAAGAGCTAAAACTAACCAATCAATCTCGCCTCCATAAATACGATAAATTAGTTAAGGATAAGGATTTTATCACTAAAGAAAATTTAGAACTTAAAACAAGCAAGCAAATGTTAATTCAAAAAACTAATACCTTAATTAAAGATAACGAAAAACTAACTAAAAAAATTTTTGAACTTAAAAAGGATAAACAAACTATTAGAGATAATTTCACAAAAGACTTAAATGCACTAAAAACAGAAAAACAAAAGTTGGCACTAGAACTTAAAAAGTACAAACCTTTTGTAGAAAAGTTTACATATAGCTCTGAAAAATTAGAAATGATACTTAATAGTCAACGAACTGTGTTTAATAGAGCCGGTTTAGGGTATAAACCTAAAAATAAGCAAAAGCTCCTTAGTAATTTCTTTGTAAAAGCAGGGAAAAGCAAAACTAAGAAAATAACCTGTTTTTGCTGTGGAACAATAGGACATAAAGCTAATGTGTGTGATCATAGAAAAGAAAAAACTCAAGGAAAAATTAAAAGGGTTTGGATTCCAAAAGGAACCAACATTACTAACCATGAAGGACTCAAGAAAACTTGGGTACCTAAAATTGTATGATTTTCTTGTGTAGGAGTGTCTTGCAGCCAAGGTCGACAAAAACTGTTGGTACTTAGATAGTGGCTGCTCAAGACACATGACGGGTGACAAAGACCAATTCTTCACCCTTGAGCCTAAGAAGGGAGGTGCTGTGACATTTGGAGACAATAACTAAGGTCACATCATTGGTATAGGTAAAGTACAAATCACCCCTTCTACCTTTATTGATAATGTTCGATATGTTGATGGTCTTAAAGATAACCTACTTAGCATTAGTCAATTGTGTGATAGAGGTTTTGATATTCTGTTCAAACCATCTTTATGCATTATAACCAACTCAATTAACAACAGTTTAGTATTTAAAGGAATAAGACGTGGCAATATGTATGTAGTAGATCTTGAGGATCCTGCCAAACATAACCCCTGTTTAGTTGTTAATGATACTAAGGATAATGATGCAAGTTGGTTATGGCACCGTAAGTTAGGTCATGCAAGTATGGATACAATATCAAAACTAGTTAAAAGAGATTCCGTGATAGGTTTGTCAAAACTAAAATTTGAGAAAAATAAAATTTGTGAAGCTTGTCAATATGGCAAACAATCTAGGAGTTTTTTTAAATCCATAAAGTGTGTCTCTACCTCTAGACCTCTTGAACTCCTACACATGGATCTATTCGGACCAACTAGAACCACAAGTCTAGGTGGAAACAAATATGGTCTTGTTATTGTAGATGATTTTTCTAGATATACTTGGGTCATGTTTTTAGCTCATAAAGATCAAGCATTTTCAGTATTTAAGAAATTTCATAAGGAAGTAACTAATGCTAGAGATGCTTCAGTAATAGCTATTAGAAGTGACCATGGAACGGAATTTGAAAATCATCTATTTGATAAATTTTGTAGTAAAAAGGGGATAACTCATAATTTTTCTGCACCTAGGACACCACAACAAAATGGAGTTGTAGAAAGGAAGAATAGAACCCTAGAGGAAATGGCTAGAACCATGCTATGTGAAAGTAACCTCCCTAAGTATTTTTGGAGAGAAGCCATTAATACATCATGTCATATATTAAATAGAGTTTTATTGAGATCCATTATAAAGAAAACATCTTATGAACTTTGGAAAAATAGAAAGCCCAAAGTAAACTATTTTCATGTTTTTGGATGTAGGTGTTTCGTTCATAATAATGGGAAGGATAACTTAGGTAAATTTGATTCTAAATCTGATGAGGGTATATATTTGGGGTATTCTACGACAAGTAAAGCCTATAGAGTTTTTAATAAAAGAACCCTTGTTATTGAAGAGTCTATACATGTTGTTTTTGATGATACTAGTGATATCTCTTCTAGCAAAAGAGTTGTTCTTGATGATGATGCTGAAATTCTTGAAGAAAAGATTAATGAAATGACATTACAAGAGGATGAACAAAAACTAATTGGAAATGCATCATCAAGCCAAGAGGCAATTGTGGATCATGGGCTGACTAAGGCTTGGAGGTATGCTCATGGGCATCCTAAGAAATTAATTTTAGATGATCCATCTCAACCTGTTAGGACTAGAGCATCTCTTAGGAACTTAAATAATCATCTAGCATTTGTCTCACATTTTGAACCTAAACACATGAAGAAGCTGAAAAGAATGTAAATTGGATAAATGCAATGCAAGAAGAACTAAACCAATTTACTAGAAACAAGGTATGGAACCTAGTTGAACGACCCTCTGAATATTCAATAATAGGTACCAAATGGATATATAAAAATAAACTTGATGAAAATGGAATTGTAATTAGGAACAAGGCTAGACTAGTAGCAAAGGGCTATAATCAAGAAGAAGGTATAGACTTTGATGAAACCTTTGCTCCTGTAGCTAGACTTGAGGCAATTAGATTGTTACTAGCATTTGCATGCTCTAAAGATTTCAAATTATTTCAAATGGATGTGAAAAGTGCATTTTTGAATGGGTATATTAATGAGGAGGTGTATGTAGAACAACCTCCTGGTTTTGAAAATCATCAATACCCCAATCATGTGTATAAATTAAACAAAGCACTTTATGGTTTGAAACAAACACCTAGAGCATGGTATGAAAGACTTAGCAAATTTCTACTAGATCATGAGTTCTCTAGAGGAAATGTAGATACAACACTGTTTTTAAAGAAGAAAAACAAAGAAATGTTAGTAGTGCAGATTTATGTTGATGATATTATTTTCGGTGCTACTAACAATCGCCTCTGCGAAGAATTTGCTGACTTGATGCAGAGTGAATTTGAAATGAGCATGATGGGAGAGCTGAACTATTTCTTCGGGCTCCAAATCAAACAAACTGAAGAAGGGATCTTCATCAATCAAGCTAAATACATCAAGGAGATGCTTAAGAAGTTTGATATGGAAGGAAACAAGTCAATCAGCACACCCATAAGCTCATCATGCAAACTAGACCAAGATGAATCAGGTAAATCAGTAGATCAAAAGATGTATAGAGGTATGATAGGATCTTTATTATATCTCACTGCAAGTAGACCTGATATCATGTTTAGTGTATGCATGTGTGCTAGATATCAATCTAATCCTAAAGAATCACATTTAATTGCAGTTAAGAGAATCTTTAAATACCTAATAGGAACAAAAAATATAGGTTTATGGTATTCTAAAGAATCTAGCCTAAACTTAATAGGGTATACAGATTCAGATTTTGCTGGTTGAAAACTTGATAGAAAAAGCACCAGCGGATCATGTCAATTCTTAGGAGAAAATTTAATCTCATGGTTTAGCAAGAAACAAAACTCGGTTGCATTATCTACAGCTGAAGCCGAATATGTTGCTGCCGGAAGTTGTTGTGCTCAAATCTTGTGGATTAAACAAGAACTTGAAGATTATGGCATTAAACAAGATAAAATTTTCATTAATTGTGATAATACAAGTGCCATTAATCTAACTAAAAATCTAATTCAGCACTCAAGAACTAAACATATTGAGATAAGACATCACTTCATAAGAGATCATGAAGTGACACTTCAATTTATTTGCACTGATGATCAATTAGCTGATATCTTCACAAAACCCTTGAGTGAAGAGCGATTCTGTGTACTTAGGAGAGGATTAGGAGTGATTGATCCATCCTAGTGATATTCTCTTCTAATTCATTGATTTTGATAATTAGCTTGTGTTAAATATAGAATTTCTCATCTATGATCATCAATTCAGATCGCAAACTTTTTGATTATCCCTTGTTTGGCACGAAAATAATATGATTTTTGGGTGCGTGCCAGAGTTCGATGGCATCATAAGGGGAGTCGACTCGCGCATATTTTGGAGTCGACTCGAGGTCGAGTCGACTCGCGACTTACTGGAGTCGACTCGAGGTCGGGAATCCGATGTTTTAACCCTAATCGAAGCGTTCAATCGACACTTCTATTCACCGCCGCCACTGTTCAAGAAACCTAGAGTCGTCTCCGACCTCGTCTCCGACCTCCATTAGGGCATTTCCGTCGAGTTTCCCTCTGTTCCTCGTGTCCTTCCCCCTCCTTAGCTCTAGGATGCCTCGGAAAGTTGTTGTCCCGAGCCGGAAAAGGCCCCAACCCGCGAGCGGCACCGAGCGATGGTCAAAGGCTCAGAATGATCCCGTGAGGCCACAACCTCCGGTTCCTTCCCCGCCGAGGCCGGTTCCCTCGCGTCCGAGCGCCGGGAAGGCGGTCTCCACCGGGAGATACATCAACTTCGACTTTCTCTCCCGAGAAGGCTTTACCCTAGGGCATAGGTTAAGGGCTCAAGGGTTAGAAAGGTTTTGTTCCCTAGATCTCCCTACTTACTCGGGTTAGTTAGGGAATTCTACGATACAGTAGCTAGGGGAAATGGTGGGATTCAGGGAACCGTAGCGGGTGTCCCTTTATTTATTTCGGAGGATTTCATTGCTCAAGTCCTCCATCTTCCCCAAGAAGGGGTGTTTCCCTCTCACCCAGCAGATAGGACTGAGGCCCTTACGGCCATACTAGGGAGTCCACCTCAGTCCCCCCTAGATGAGGTGTCTGCAAGTCAGCTATCAGTTGAAATGCGGCTCCTCTTGAGTATCATATCTAGGACCCTCTTCCCCAAAACAGGCCGTTTTGATTTTATATCTGAGAGGGACCTAGCCCTGATGTTTTACATTCTTCAAGATACCCCAATCAACTTCCCAAAACTCATCTATAAATACCTATGTGAGCCTCTAGACAAACCAAGGCTTACTCTTCCCTATGGCATGCTCTATACCTTGATCTTTAGGGAATTAAAGGTCCCCATTCCTGAGGGGGAACCCTCTCACTCACTGCGATACACAGATCGCATGGGTGAGGGGACTCTACACAGGATGGGATTCCACAAGGTTGAGGGAGTCTGGGTCCGGAAACCATCCTCTTCCACACCCTCTGACACTACTACTCGACACTCCCCCAGCCCTGATCATGACTCCGATTTTTCCACCTATCCCTCCACTTCAGCACCTTCTACTTCAGCCGGACCCTCCACTGCACCACCTACTCAGCCACTAGTGGTCCGGATATCTCCTGAGCGGCTCCGGGAGTTGCGGCAGGAGATCGTGAGGGATCTTCGGGACGACCTACTGAGGGAGCTCCGAGGTCCAGCGACTGCTCCCTCCACTGCGTTGGTTCCATCTTTGGCAGCCATGACTGAGATGATGGCTCATCTGAGGGAAGAGATTTACAATGTAAGAAGCCTAATTCAAGCCCAATTCTCGAATATGAGCGATGTCACGAGTAATACAAGAAAGATGCGAGATGACATCCGACAGGACCTAGGCAGCCAAAGTCAGGGGGCCGAACGGCTAGCCAATGTACTGATCTTCAAGTTGGATACCCTCCAGGAGAATCTGACTGAGCTCACCTCGATCCAGAGTAGGGCCACCTCGGAGATCATAAAGCAGCTAGGAAACATTACAGAAGGGATCAGTTTAATTATGCAACAATCTAGACTGAGCAAGGGAGCCACATCCTCCACCACAAAGAAATCTTAGTGTAGCTTGCTTTTTCTTTTTGATATGTACTTACTTCTCTGCTTTTGGATGTATCTACAATTGTACTTAAACTTACATCAATACAATGAGTAGACATTTCTCTTCCAAATTGTGCAAATTTGAACTCTAACTGCTTGTATGATGTGCTTTCTGCCTTTTTGCTATGATGACAAAAAGGAGGAGAAAATATATTAAATAGACATGTAAAGAGAATCAATAAAAAGAAAATTTTTAAAACACAAAATAATTTGTTCTAAGTGGATTCGATACCTCGAGGCTCATTATCTCTCTGTTGGGGCTCCTAAAGGAGTAATCTCCAGAATCTATTCAAGGGATATTCGGAGATTAGTTGAATCATACTCAAGAACAAATTGGCAGATTTTTCCTCTAAAACCAAAAATTTAAGATCAAAAGCTTCAATACACTAAAAGAAAATTCAGAGAATCTAAACAAAGTTGAATGCATGTGTTGAGGGGGAGAATCTGAAATTTTAAGAAAGCAAACTCATTAAATATATATAAGCCAAACAATTGATTGCATGACTTGAAGGCTTATATAATTCCAAATGAAAGGGGGAGCTTTAACTTCAGAATTTACTGTTCACACCTTTCAGTTTTGGATAAATTAAATGACTAGACACTTGAATTCATTTTAGAACTTTACTATAAATCTCCTTTTTGGTTGAGCAATTCACTTTATAAATACTCAATGTTTTGTCATCATCAAAAAGGGAGAGATTGTGGAGTGATTGATTATAACCCTATTTGATTTTGATGAGCTCAAAGCATTTGAGTATATCTTATGTTATACTAATGAATTCAATCTAGTGTTTCAGTCAAATACTTGTAAATTTATGGTTAAGTGTCTCTAGATTTGGTTCAATACATTTTGGATAAGTAAAGAATTCAATTTGAACCAAAGTCTGAGACTCGAGTCGACTCCGGGAGATTACGAGTCGACTTCAAGCGTATCAGAAGCACTGGCACAAGCTCGAGTCGACTCCTGTACATTTCGAGTCGACTCCGACTGAGAACAGACAGACGGACAAAAAGATTCATCTCAGAACCTGTCAACGAGTCGACTCCTGAAGAGCGCGAGTCGACTCCGATGCTTGCCGAGTCGACTCCAGCATAGTACGAATCGACTCCAGGGAGTAACAGACAGAAACACAGAGAAGCTATTTTGGACTCTGAGAGCCGAGTCGACTCCAGAAGAACTCGAGTCGACTCCGATGGTTGGTAGGTCGACTCCTAAGGAAGCGAGAGTCGACTCCCAGAGAAATACAAGCAAAAAGTCAGAGAGCCAATTTCGGACACTGAGAGCTGAGTCGACTCCCGCAAAGTCCGAGTCGACTCCAAGGCAGCGCAACCCCAAAGACAGAAGACGGTATTTTCATCTCTGAGAGGCGAGTCGACTCCAAGACAGTTCGAGTCGACTCCAAGGCAGCGCAACCCCAAAAGACAGAAGACTAAATTTTCATCTCTGAGAGCTGAGTCGACTCCGAGACAGTTCGAGTCGACTCCGAGATGGCACAAGTCAACAGACAGAAGATCGGGAGTTCGGGCTCTGAGTGCCGAGTCGACTCCCAGAATATCCGAGTCGACTCGAGTGAGCAAACTTGAAAAATACATCTCTGGATTCCTTGGAACGAGTCGACTCCAAAAGTGCCAAGTCAGCTCCAGACATTGGGGAGTCGACTCCAGGTTCAGTCGAGTCGACTCCAAGTCAAGACAGCACTTTAATTCAAATCCAGAACAGTTGCCGAGCCGTCTCCTGAAAAGCATGAGTCGACTCCTGCAACAGGCGAGTCGACTCCAGATCGCGCGAGTCGACTCCGATCCCAACAGAAACATTGTCAGGAGTTGCAGAATGTGCAGAACGGCTAGATCTTGGGGTCTAACGGCTAGTTTTCTTGGGGAATGGCTTAAATAGCCATAGAGAACTGTAGCAAGGTAGAGAAGTGACATTCCATTCAAAGAAAACAAGTAATCTCCACCTACCAAAGGATTTCAAAGGGAATACATGTGAAAGAAGGAAGAGAGGCATTAAACTCCATCCAACCAACTCTTCCCAGCATTCAAGAAGTCTCCGTCAGTCATCAAGTCTTTCAGACATTCAAGAGGAGACCCAGAGTTCGAGAAGCCCTCCTCTACATCTTCATAAATCTGTTTAAAGGCTCTTAACTTCTCTCTTGTTATTAATCACTGAATATCTGCTTGTTAAGAAGCTTCTTTTTTCTGTTTGTTTTCAAACCATTTGTTTCTTACTTGATTCAATCAGGGGATTGAATCAAGGGTGTTAAGGTTTGTTGGTGAGCCTAGGTTGAAACCAACGGTGTAAGGGTTTGATTGTGATCCCGGAAAAATAATCGGGTGGTTCTAGTCGGTGAGCCTGGAAAAACCAACCGAGTTCGTTGTGATCTCGTAAAACAACAAGTTGGTTGTGAACTTGTAAAACAACCGGCTGTAATCCGAGAGGTTATAGTGAATTCCCAAGTGAGGCTTGGGGAGTGGATGTAGGAGCAAGGGTTAGCTCCGAACCACTATAAATTTGTTTGTGTTTGTGATTGCTTTATTATCTCTTACTTTCCCTTCATCCACTGCATATAGCAACTAATTAATCCACTTGCAAAAAGTTTTAATTAGTTACTCACAAAGCTTTTAATTGCAATAATTATTTTAAAACCCAATTCACCCTCCCTCTTGGGTTGTCTATCTAGGCAACAAATTGTTCATCTGGAAAGGAATCATGAAGTGGTGAAATGTTATGAGGAGGCTTGAGAAGGATTCTAGACAAATGGTCTGCTACAACATTTGTGGTACCTTTCTTATCACGAATTTCTAGATTAAATTCCTGTAACAACAGGATCCATCGAATTAGGCGAGGCTTGGTGTCCTTCTTTGAAAGGAGGTACCGAAGAGCAGAATAATCAGTGAATACAATAACCTTGGATCCTAAGAGATAGGATCGAAACTTATCCAAGGCAAACACTACAGCTAGTAATTCTTTCTCGGTAATGGTGTAATTCAATTGTGCATCCGAGAGTGTCTTACTAGCATAGTAGATTACATGAGGTAACTTATCTAGCCGTTGTCCTAAAACTGCCCCAATGGCATAGTCAGAAGCATCACACATGAGTTCAAATGGAAGGGTCCAATTGGGAGGTTGTATGACAGGTGCTGTAGACAACTTAGATCGGAGTTTCTCAAAGGCCTCTTTACATGCTTCATCAAAGACAAAGGGTTGGCAAGGAGATTGCACAAGGGTCTAGAGATTTTGCTGAAGTCTTTAATGAAACGACGGTAAAAACCAGCATGGCCAAGAAAAGAACGGATTTGTTTCACAGATTTGGGTGGAGGAAGATTAGAAATAAGATCAACTTTTGCTTTATCTACCTCAATACCCCTTTTGGACACAATGTGTCCCAAGACTATACCCTCTTGAACCATGAAATGGCTCTTTTCCCAACTTAGTACTAGATTGGTCTCCTTAAATCTTTTCAGAACATGGGCTAAATTGCTGAGACAATCATCGAATGAGGGACCAAAAACTGAAAAATCATCCATGAATACTTTCAGAAATTTTTCTACCATGTCGGAAAAAATTGCCATCATGCATCGTTGAAATGTCGCAGGTGCATTGCATAGTCCAAATGGCATTCTTCTATACGCAAATGTCCCGAATGGACATGTAAAAGTGGTTTTCTCTTGATCATCAGGATACACGGCCACTTGGTTATATCCAGAATAACCATCTAAGAAACAGTAGAAACCCTGACCGGCTAACCTTTCCAATATTTGGTCAATAAAAGGTAAAGAAAAATGGTCCTTCCTAGTCATGGAGTTTAACTTCCTGTAGTCAATGCAAACACGCCAGCTAGTGGTCGTGCGTGTGGGCAACAACTCTCCTTCTGTATTTTCAACCACAGTAATGCCCGACTTCTTTGGTACTACTTGAGTCGGACTCACCCAATTGCTATCAGAGATAGGGTAAATGATTCCGGCATCTAGCAACTTTACTACTTCTTTCTTGACTACCTCTTTCATGTTTGGGTTAAGTCTCCTTTGCATTTCACGGGTTGGTTTTGCATCTTCTTCTAGGTGAATGCGATGCATGCAAATAGATGGGTCAATCCCCTTCAGATCAGTTACGGACCATCCAATTGCATGTTTGTGTTCTCCGAGTACACTCAAAAGTTGACTCTCCTGTTTGTCAGACAGGTCAGCCGTGATGATTACAGGTAGGGTATCTTCGGGTCCTAGAAAAGCATACTTAAGGGTTACCGGAAGTGGCTTTAGCTCAAGTTTGGGAGGGGACTCGATGGAAGGGCACTGTGGCGTACTAGAAAGGGTAGGAAGAGGTTCATATCGGATATGCCAAGGATGAGAATTTGTGGGAGACAGATTGTCAAGTAGGACATTGACGTCTTCTATGGTCTTGTTTAAATCAAAATTATTAATGTCAAAATGGGCTAAACATGCTTCCAAAGGGTCATCTGCCAAAATGTAGGGAAGGGCTTCTTCTACAAGATCGTCCATTTTGTCCACTAGGAAGCACTCATCTTCCCTTGCGGGTTGATCGGAGGCGTGAAATATATTCAGTTTGACTTTCATGTTTCCAAAGGATATATCCATCACCCCCGTTCTACAGTTAATACATGCATTGGCTGTAGCTAGAAAGGGACGACCAAGAATCATGGGGATCTGTTTCTTGAGATTGGGCACAGGTTCCATATCAAGGACGATGAAATCGACTGAAAAATAAAATTTGTCAACCTTGACTAGGACATCTTCAATTGTTCCTCGTGGTATTTTAACAGATCGATCAGCCAATTGCAGGGACACCGAAGTAGGCTTTAATTCACCTAATCCGAACTTCTCGTAGACTAAATAAGGAAGGAGGTTAACACTTGCCCCTAAATCTAATAGTGCACGATCAATCGAATTATCTCCTACCACACAAGAGATGGTAGGTGCACCAGGATCCTTGAACTTAGGAGGGGTTTTGTGTTGGAGGATGGAGCTTACTTGTTCAGTTAGGAAGACCTTTTTAGGCACATGTGTCCTAGATTTTCGTTTCTGGGTACAAAGGTCTTTGAGAAATTTGGCATACGATGGAACTTGTTTTATGGCATCAAGGAGAGGGAGGTTGATTTTGACTTGTTTGAATACCTCCATTATTTCTTCCAATGAAGTTCCTTTCATGCCAAAGGGAGAAGGTGCTTTCAGACATTGAGGAAAAGGGGCCTTTGGTGTTAGAGGTGTGGTCGATACTGGACTAGATGGATTCTCTTTAGGTACAATCACACTCCTGTCTTCATTTTTCTTATGTTCTTTTTCTCCAACCTTATTGTCCACTATGCGTCCGCTTCTTAAGGTAGTCATGGAATTAGCTTGTTCATGGTGAACATCATTCGGGTGAGTCTCTTGAGCCACGTACTGCCCTCTCGGGTTACTCACTGGTTGGCTTGGAAGCTTGCCTTCCTCTCTTTTATTTAGTGCACTTGCTAGCTGCCCTAGCTGGGTTTCTAATTTGGCAATAGACTGGGTATGGGAGTGCAACAATTGTGTATTGGCTTCGAGTCCTTGGAGGGCAGTCAAAACTTTTTGTTCAAAAGCCATATCTCTTTGGGGTGCTGGAGAGGGACATGTTGAAATTGTGAATAGTGAGTAGGAGGATGGTTCGGATGAACATTCTGGAATGGTTGAAAGTTTTGGGAATAAGGTTGGGAAGTATTGGGAGTCTGCTGCTTCCAAGTGAAATTCGGATGGTTGCGCCATCCCGGGTTATAAGTATTAGAATACGGATCATTACCCGGTCGGGACTGTGCTTGGGCAGCATTCACTTGTTCTTGCACAAATTCAGGAAATTGAGCTGCCGAAGGACATTCATGAATAGGGTGAGACGGGCTAGAGCAAAGAGCACAAACTTGTGCTTGGGGAAAATTTGGAAACTGTTCTCTAGACATTAGTTGGTCCAACTTGCGGGATAGTGCATCTACTTTGTCAGATAGACCTATGGATTGGCTAACTTCATATATGGTTCCTTTTCTTTGAGAACTCGGGGGTGCTTGACGAGCAGAGGAAGCATGGTGGAGAGAATTTTCATTAAGGTTTTCAAATAATTGCCATGCCTCATGGTCGCTTTTAAGCATGAAAGTACCCCGCATGCGGCATCGATCATCTGACGGTTTCGTTCAGTCAATCCGTCATAGAAACATTGCACTAATTGCCATTTGGGTATTTGATGATGTGGGCATTTTCGGAGTAAGTCTCTAAATTTTTTCCAAGTTTCATGAAATTCTTCTCCGTCAGATTGGGAGAAGCTCGTGATAGCACGCCTAAATTGGTTTGTTCTTCCTATGGGAAAATATTTTTTTAGAAATTCATGTTGCATTTGAGCCCATGAAAGAATGGAATTGGCTTCTAATGAATGAAGCCACTGCTTAGCTCTATCCTTAAGAGAAAAAGGGAATAGCCTAAGTTTCAGAGCATCGTCAGTGAAGTTCTGAATTTTGACAGTAGTGCAGATCTCAAGGAACTCATCCAAATGTTTATATGGGTCTTCATTGTTGAGTCCATAAAAAGAGGGAAGCATTTGGATGACACTAGACTTAATTTCAAAATGTGCAGCAGCGGTGGTATCAGGTAGTCGAATACAAGATGGAGAGGTATAAATAGAAGGAGTGAAGTACTCCTTTAGGAGTTTGGGTCGTTCTTCAGCCATCTCTATAAGTGGAGCAGATCCTATGGTTCTATAGGTGCGGATTTCGGCTCGAAGGGCCCTAATAGAACGCTCTATCTCAGAATCAAAAGGTACTAATTCAGGAGATCTGGAACGACACCCTAGCATACACTAAAACTTGTTGGATCAATCAAGTACAGTCAAGCATGCACTAAAGGAAAAACAAATCAAATCCTTGTGTTTACCCTAAAATCACTAGACAGCTCCTAACTAGTTTGAAGAGGGCACCTAAGCCTCCAATCCGGTCTAATGAACTGAGTTGACCAGGTAAGCTCCCAGGTAAGTGGGGGGGTCACGATGCGTTGCAAAGGTCCCACTTAAAAATCACTTGCCTCGAACAGATGAACTGTCTCCCTTGGAACAAAGCTTTCCTAGACATCAACTGAGCCACAGAGCAAAATTGGTGCAACTTTCGGTGATCTTCGTCCTATTGAGCTCGAATGTCCCTAGGGGCCAACGTCTAATTGATTTTAGTCAAAGTGATAGCTATGTGAAAATTGATTCACCTAATTTGGGCAAGAATCTGGTGATGAAATCCAGTTCTTATCTTGTTGGGGTGATTGCCCTTACTATGTGCGGATTAATTGGTGTATGTGTATCAAGCATGCATTCACACTTTTATTGAAATTAAAATCAAACAATCACCACAATATTTTAGGCTAATTGGGAATCAATTTAAATAAGAAAGGTTCAGATGTTACCAAAGGAAATTTCTCCAGCAATTTTTAAAGCAAACCTTTACCGTATTCCTTTTCCAATGGTTCCTTTTTTTGATCGCCCCAGATTTTCTCTTCGATTCCTGATCAAATAATACCAAAATAAAAATTAAGAATTAGTAAGAAAGAAGAAAGGGGATAATTAAAGTATCAAAAATAGAAAATATTTTTATTTTGTTTTAGACATATATATTTTTTGAAAGTTTTTTTTTTGAAAGTTTTTTTTTAATGAAAAGAAAAACAACTATGCTAACAATCGCCGGCAACAGCGCCAAAAATTGATAGTCAACTTTAAAGACCACGCAATAGCACGTATCTGGTAGGATAGTGATTACGGGTATCGATCCACAGGGATTGGGGTACAGTTATTTTTCTTTAAAAATAAAAATATTTGAAAAAGAGAATTCTGGAAAACTATTAAACTAAGCAATTTAATAAGAAATGCAATTAAAACGATCAGTTTGGGAGAACCTAGGGCAAGAAATTCACCACTAACATCGGAACAAGGATTAATTATATTTTAATTTATTCTTGGATAAACATGCAAATTGGCTACAAGCCTAATAAGCATTTAAATAGAAATTCACAAAAGTAATTTAGGCGTAATCCATCTTTAGCTAGCATGAAATGTCTACCCTAATCTAAGGTGGCAGCACATCGCATCTTCCTTAAGCATGGACTATCTTATATTTACCTAGTGATCATGAAGAACAATTGTATAAACGTCATATTTAAAATCACAGAAATTAAATATGAGATGAAATAAAATATTCATTAGAAGCAAAATAAGGTTTAAACAACTCCAAGAATAGAAATCAAAATATAAAACCCTTGGCCCTTTATTAGGGCTGCATCCGGCCCTAGTGAGAAGATCAGCCCTGCATGGAGTTGGAGACGGCAGCAGCAGCACAGCAGCGGGCTCCCATCTCTCCCTCTTGCGATTCCCTTGAGAACGGCTCCTTCTTAACTCTTATGGGAAGTCATTCCCAATATAACCAAAACTCTTCTCTCCCTTCTTTGTTTCTTTCTTCCTGTGGGATTTGGCCTGTGAGAGCTTGGGACCAGATCGGAAGAGAAGAATTGGAGCGGCCCCCGGTGGTGAAGAATGCCCCTGGTTCGTTCACGCCTGAGCCTTTTATAGGCTGAAACTCCCCCTCGCTCCTCTCCTGTTCCGAGTGCAGGATTAGGATGAAAGATGCGGTGGGTATCTTGCGGATAAGGATCTGGGAGCTGATCTTGGATGAGGATGTTGATGAGGAACGCGTGGGGCGCATCGCGGAAACATGGGAATTCAGCTAGGAAGAAATCTTTGGACGCGGAAGAGAGATGTGATCCTGACGTTAGGGAAAATCTCACAGAATGGTTGGGAGCAAGCTGCAACTGTGGGAATATGCAGAGAAGATCTCGGCTGGATGGCTGATTCTCTGTTCCGAAACAGAGGATAAAGCTTCAAACTACGAAGAAATCCGGAAGAGTTAGGGATCCGGTTGGGAGATGGGTTGTGTGAGGTTGCTTGGATAAAGATGGATCTTTGTCTGCTTGGCAAGCATCGTGGAAGGAGCTGTTCCGGAAGCTTTGGAGATGAAGACACGTGAAACAGGGGATGTTTGGATGAAGCCCACGGCTGAGAAGAGATGAGGCATTGGGATGCGGCTGTAGGCTTTTGAGAAGATCTTGGATGGTTGTTCTTTGGATGCGGAAGGAGTTGGATTCCTGGGCTTTATTCATGGACGATGGGACTCCGTTCCAAACGGGATGAGAACTGGGCGTTTTGGAAGGCTTATCCTGCTTGAGAAAAGAACTTGAGGATTCGGTTGGGAGGATAAGTTGGGAGGAATCATGGAAGCAGGAGAGATGAACTCTATTTTGAGGCTGGGATGCAGGGGCTGATCCGGAATGAACACTTGGGCCTTATCCTGTGGATGACGGGAGTTCATTGCGGACGGCATGAAGGCTGGGTTCGATCTGGAGTAGGCAATCTAGGAGAATCAAAGCCGGAAGAAAAGGATGGCCTATCCGAATGCTAACGGGAAGAAGTTGGGATTTGGAGTTTATCCTACAGGCGAAGAGGAGGGTCTCGGTTGGTTTGGATGATGATAGGAAGGCTGGCAGCTAGCGGAATCTAGTTGGGATCATTCGGCTGTGGGTGTGTGAGAAGATCTCGGAACAGGGGAGTGATGCAAGACGCGGGCGGCTGGCAGCTGGGACTTGAGCTTATCCGGGAGAGGATGCTCTGTTCCGTGAAGCTTGGATGGAGTGTTTGATTCGAATTGGATGAAGCTTGGGAACGGTTGGATAAGGGATAAGGATGATGAACGGTATGAGGATGCAGGGGAGGCTTGGGATCATTTGAGCAGGGGAGGTGAACGCGGACGTTGGGAGATTTGGGATTCGGGAGCTGGGAGTTTAGTTGAGATTAAGACGTGATGAAGATGATAGATACGGCTGGGAGCAAGACTTTTGGACACGAGGGAGGATGGAATGCAAGCTTGTATGATGACGTGGATGGTTGGACTTAGCAAGGAGTGAACAGGGGAGTTTGAGCTCAATAGATTTGGGTTCAGGGCTCATTCCAAATAAGTTCAACCTGCATTCATTAAGCTTAATCAGTAAATGAATAATTTATTAAAATTTAATGATGAAGGTAACACATTTTTTTTTAGTTGAATTTACAAAATATGTGAATTAAAATAATGATAAGTGCTATGAATAAAATATTAATTTATGCATTATTTAGCACTTATCAATGGATTCCCTCAGGGCACGTGGAGAGGACGGACGGATGGGATGAATTCTGGGAGAAAAGGATGGATGCGGACTCCGAAAAGGGAGGAAGGCTGATCGCAGGAGGCAGCTGAGATGCTCTGTGAACGGCTGGATGAAGACGTGGATGCTGAAGAATCGGACACGGAGGAGTAGATCTGAGAGGAGCTGGGATGCGGAAGCTAGAAATCGCTGGGAAATCCAACGCTGGCTGCGGGATGCTGGGATGGATCTGATGCACGAACGGAAAGAGGATTGGAGCTGGGATCTGTTGGAATGCAAGGGAGATGAACCGTGGACGGCTACGAGATGATCACACGCGCTGGGACGCGGAGACTGCGAGGAAGACAAAAGGCTGGGAGCTGATGTGGCTGGAACTTCGGAGAAGCTGGATCGTTGCACGCGGAGAAGACGGGAGGATTGCAATCGCTTGCATCGCGGGAGGTTTGCATGCTGAAAGCCGGGAACACGTGAGAATGGGGCACGGACACTGGGAGGCTTCACGAACGGCTGGGACTCGTAGAAGAAGCTGAACCATGCTGGGACTCGGCTGCTTGGATGCGTGGGTGATGAACCTGGATGGCTGGACTTTGCTGGGAGGGTGCACGCGTGGATGGATGAACTTGGACGGAAAAAAGGAAGGCTCGTGGACGTTGTGATATGGGCTCGGCTGAAGCACGGATGTGTGCAGGATTCCTTCAAATGGACTTAGTCGAAATGGGGAGGACATGCTGCTGCTGGATGTGGCTGCACCTAGCCGGCTAATGCTCCTTCTAGTGTGCAACTGGGACTAACCTCATGTGGTTGATTAGTCACCTACTATGATGCATCTTTTTGAACCCAATGTGCATTTTAACTTTGATTTCCGATCACCTGCACCCCACAAAAATATAATATTAATACAACACTTCTATCATTATTTGTTAGCAATAATACTAATTTAAGTGATGTGTAGATCGCACTTTTGTGCTCTCATCACACCCCCCAACTAGCTTATTGCTAGTCTCTAGCAATTCAAAGTAAACAATAACATGAGAGTACAAAAAGTGTTGGTTGATCCTTTGATGTTTTATTAGAACTAATTGCATAAAATTAAGATAAGTACTCACTTTCGTAGGAATCACGATTGCACTTAGCACGTGCAACAACCCGTTAAACCCCAAGGTTACCCTAGTGGACGAGTGTTGTCTCGTGAGGGTTTTCAGGGATGCTACCCACAAACATCATAAATGATATGACATGACATGAGATCCTAATAAAAATATGAAATAAATCCTAAGCTAATACACATGTAATTAATTGATATATATTTTCAAGCATGGCAACTGTCAAAGCAAGGAAATATAAAAGTTGAGTGTGCATCAAATCGCATGATTTTCTCAGAGTACTAATACCTCCCCCACGATCGGGCACCGCCTGAGTTTTAGGTGCACTACTTAAGTTTACAAATATTTTTTACAATTTGTTAGAACCTGATCCATCAAATTTTCAGAATATCACATGTTGTCTAAATTTGTCAAGAATGGTTCGCATGTAAAGAAAGAGCTATCAATCCCTACTAAACAACCCGGGTACACAGAGGTCCAACACAATGGAGTCAAACCAGTCATTACCACATGTCACTAGGTTCAGCCTAACCAACTCATTCATGCTTATTTTTATTTCATTTCATATTTTTTTTTTCCAATACACATGACAACTACAGCTATCCAACCCCATTAGGCTCTAGTAAGGTCCATATAGCGAGCTTTCAGTCAATGACCCCCGATCCAGTTGGCTCAAGACATTAGGTGAAACACCCCTCGGACTTAATTACTCGAACCAGACTACGCTACGAGGCCAGACTTGTCATCATAAGTATTTTTTTTTTTGAATAATAATTATGCAAGAAAAGAAATGGTAGACTGAACCATATAAATATTTTTATTATATATGTGACTGCATCGTGACTATAGGTCAACCAAGGTCGGATCATAAGGCACCTAAGTAATCTAGTCGGGATATTCAACCTCTATCTTTATGTGAAAACCAAATCCTGAACCTTATGGTACGAACAAGGATACTCATACTTCTTTTATGGATAAGGCTAACAAAAATGCAGTTAACAAATATGAACTCCTGAGGCCTTCCTATTGTCATTAAGTACACGTGCGGGGATCTAATAATAGGTCTCTGATCAGTCATAGTATGCATGTGTTCCTTGCCTTAATAGTTGCACACACTCAATATGAAAATACATGTGCATTTGCTCAGAAAAGAAAGTAATAGAATAAATCAAATGCAAAAACAAGTTTTTTTTTTTTTTCAAAATATTGCCCTCCCCCCAACTTAAACATTGCATTGTCCTCAATGTAAAAAATGCAAGAAAACTATATATGAGAGACAATAGAGAAAATAATAGAGAGAAGAAGAATACCTTGAGCTGTTGATTTTTAGAAAAGAAGACCTACAAAATAAGAAGAAAACTAGAAAAAAAAGAAAAAAAATTGAATTCTAACTAATATACACATACCTTGGCCGTCATGCTCAGTCATAAGAAGGCTCCTCCAAGGGAAAGGAGTCCTCTTCATCTGCAAAATTCTCAAGAAAAGGTTTTAATCTGTGTCCATTTACCTTAAAAATTTTGCCGTCCTGTGGATTCTCAATTTCAACTGCCCCGTGTGGAAAAACAGTTTTTACAATGAAAGGACCTGTCCATCTTGATCGTAACTTTCTAGAAAACAGATGTAAGCGAGAGTCATAACAAAAAACTTTTTGTGCAGGTTCAAAAGATTTTCTTAGAATTGATTTATCATGCCTAATTTTCATTCGTTCTTTACAGAGTCTAGCATTGTCATACGCATCCCGACGAATTTCATTCAACTCACTTAGTTGTATTTTTCTAGCTAAACCAGCATCTGAAAGTTCAAAGTTTAATTTTCTAACGGCCCAATACGATTTATGTTCTATTTCAACAGGTAGATGACATGCTTTTCCATAGACTAGCCGATACGGGGACATACCAAGAATAGTTTTATAAGCAGTACGGTAAGCCCACAATGCGTCAGAAAGTTTTAAAGACTAGTCTTTGCGTGATGGATTCACCGTTTTCTCTAAAATTCGTTTAATCTCCCGATTGGCTAACTCTACTTGGCCACTAGTCTGCGGGTGATAAGGAGTTGCAATTCTATGAGTGATACCGTACTTTCGTAATAGGATCTCAAAAGGCTTATTACAGAAATGTTTTCCCCCATCACTAATTATAACCTTGGGCATCCCAAATCGTGAAAAAATATTTTCTTTTAGAAATTTCAAAACAGGTTTGTGATCATTAGTTCTACAGACAACAGCTTCTACCCATTTGGACACATGCTCAACACCAACTAAAATATACTCATATCCAAAAGATGGTGGGAATGGGCCCATAAAATTGATGCCCCACATGTCAAAAATTTCAATAGCAGTAATGGGCTGAAGAGGCATCATTTGCCTACGAGTTAGACTTCCTACACGTTGACATTGGTCACATGTCCTACAGAACTCGTGGGCATCTTTAAATAGTGTAGGCCAATAAAAACCACATTGCAACACCTTAGCTGCCGTTTTCTTAGATGCAAAGTGTCCTCCGCAAGCACTGGCATGACAAAAAGAGAGTACACTTTGTATCTCATGATCCGGTATGCATCTTCTAAAGATTTGATCATTGTAATACTTGAACAAATAGGGGGCATCATAATAATAACTCCTTACTTCACGCAAGAAATTATTCTTATCATTCGATCCCCAATGCTCCGGCATCCGGTTCGTGACAAGAAAGTTTACAATATCAGCATACCATGGCATAGTAGAAAGTGTAAACAATTGCTCTTCTGGGAACGAGTCCTTGATGGGCAACTGTGGCACCAAATCATGAACAACTAGCCATGATAAATGGTCAGCAACCACATTCTCTACTCCCTTTTTATCTTTGATAGTGATGTCAAATTCTTGGAGTAAAAGTATCCATCGTATTAAGCGTGGTTTGGCCTCTTTCTTATCCAGTAAATATTTTAGCGCTGCATGATCCGTAAAGATAACAATAGGAGCACCAAGGATATAAGAGCAAAATTTGTCTAATGCAAATACTACTGCAAGCAATTCCTTCTCGGTGGTGGTGTAATTCATTTGAGCATCGTTTAAGGTTTTGCTTGCATAGTAAATGACATATGGCTTATTATCCTTGCATTGTCCTAGGACAGCTCCTATCGCATAGTCGCTAGCATCACATATGATCTCAAAAGGTAATGACCAATTGGGTGGTCGCACGATGGGTGCAGTGCTAAGCATAGACTTCAACTTTTCGAATGCCTCTTGGCAGGTTTCGGTCCAATTGAACGGTGTATCAAGGGATAGGAGGTTACATAATGGTCGAGCTATGACACTAAAGTCCTTGATGAACCACCTATAAAATCCGGCATGACCCAAAAATGATCTAACATCTCTAACCGTCTTGGGTGTAGGTAGCTTGGCGATTAGGTCAATCTTAGCTCTATCAACTTCCATGCCCTTCGATGAAACAATATGTCCTAGGATAATTCCCTTTGGCACCATGAAGTGGCATTTCTTCCAATTCAGTATCAGATTCTTTTCCATGCATCGAGCTAAGACTGCTTGTAAATATAATAAACAATCATCAAAAGAATCGCCAAAAATAGAGAAATCATCCATAAACACTTCTAAAAATTTCTCGTTCATTTCTTCAAAAATGCTGAGCATACACCTTTGGAATGTTGCAGATGCATTACACAACCCGAATGGCATCCGGAAAGCGAATGTGCCAAAAGGACAAGCGAAGGTAGTCTTCTCTTGATCCTCAGGTGAAATTTTGATTTAGTAGTACTCGGAATAGCCATCGAGAAAACAATAGAATTTGTGTCTTGCAACTCTTTCCAAAACTTGGTCTAGGAAGGGTAGGGGAAAGTGATCTTTCCTAGTGATCAAATTCAATTTTTGGTAGTCAACACACATACGCCAACTCGTCGGAACACGAGTTGGAACTAGTTCACCCTGCTCATTTTTGACTACCGTCAGACCTGCTTTCTTGGGCACAACTTGAGTAGGACTCACCCACTTGCTATCGAAAATTGGGTAAATAATACCCACGTCAAGCAACTTGAGGACTTCTGCTTTAACCACATCTCTCATCGTAGGATTCAACCTGCGTTGCATTTGCCTTGTGGTTTTGGCATTGTCCTCCAAATATATCCGGTGCGTGCAAATTAAAGGGCTAATCCCCTTCAAGTCGGCAATAGACCACCCTAAAGCTCCTTTATGATTCTTTAGAACACAAAGTAATTTTCTTTCTTGGGCATGATCCAGATCAGATGAGATGATTATAGAAAATGTGTCCTCAGGTCCAAGAAAGGCATACTTGAGTTCCTTCGGTAAAGGTTTCAACTCGAGCTTAGGTGTTTGTTCATGGGATGGTACTATCTTTGCTTTTCGAGGTGGCAACTATTCAAATTCCTCTATTCTTGGTCTCCACCCATTGACCATCATGACATCCGAATTATCTAAAACAGTTGGGACCACATCATCAGCAGTACCTTCAGAACACTAATCTATCAAACCATTGTCGGCCGATTCAGTAAATGTTTCTTTTAACAGATATTCTTCCGCAATGGTTTCAACCCATTCAACTTCTTTACTTTCTTCATGATCACTGGGTTGTTTACCTATACTAAAGATGTTCAGTTCCAAGGTCATATTGCCAAAAGAAAACTTCATGACACCATTCCTACAATTGATCAATGCATTAGAAGTTGCAAGGAATGGACGTCCTAAGATGACCGGAATCTGAGATGGTGAATTGGAAGCAGGGTGTGTGTCCAGTACGATAAAGTCAACAGAAAAATAGAACTTGTCTACTTGGACCAACACATCTTCAATAATCCCTCTAGGGACCTTCACTGACCTGTCAGCTAATTGTAAGGTCACAGTTGTTGGCTTCAACTCACCCAAACCGAGTTGCTCATATACCGTATATGGCAACAAATTCACACTCGCTCCTAAATCTAGCAATGCTCGCTCAATCCTAAAATTGCCAATGATGCACGAGATAGTTAGGCAACCTGGATCCTTATATTTAGGAAGAATGTTATGCTGTAAAATTGCACTCATATTTTCAGCCAGAAATGCCTTCTTCTTGACATTTAAACGACGCTTGACAGTGCACAAATCTTTTAAAAATTTTGCATAGGAAGGCACTTGTTTGATTGCATCAAGAAGAGGTACATTGATTTTTACTTGCTTAAAAAGCTCAAGAATTTCAGAGTTTGGTTCAAGCTTTTGCAAGGGCTTTAATCTTTGTGGAAATGGTGCAGGAAAAGGACATTCAATTTTTTCAGTAGATGTTGGTGCTTCAGTTTCTTCATTATCCTTTTCTTTTGTCTTGGAAGGGTCAGAATCAGGTATGACTCGTGTTTGTTCTGGGACTGGTCGGTCAATAATCTTTCCACTTCGCAAAGTTATTATACTCTTTGCTTGTTCTTTATGCAAAGTTGATGATGATGCATTGCTACCGCCAAAGATTTGAGGATTAGGTTGTGGTTGAGCTGGTAGCTTACCTTTCTCTTGAGCACTTAAAGCAGTGGTCAGCGTTGTCAGTTGATTTCTTAATTCATCATTGATTTTAGCTTGACCTTGCATGAAAGATTGCAAAGTTTCTTCGAGACTGGATTTTTGAGGGGGTGCATGTGCATAATGAGGGTGCGGAGGTGGAGGAGTTGGGTTATATACTTGTTGAGGTTGGTCATTCCTCCACCTGAAATTTGGATGGTTCTTCCAACCAGGGTTGTAAGTACTCAAAAAAGGATTATTGAAAGATTTTTGATAGGTATTCATAACATTGGCCTGATCGTGCAAGACCTCCTTAAATGCGGGTATTGTGGGGCAATCAGTGGTGAGATGGCCAGGCATCTCGCAAATCCTACAACACTCGCTGTTATGTTCTACGGTCTTGACGGGTTCAATCCTTCTAAGTTCAATTTCCTCTACCTTCCTAGTAAGGGTTGCCATTTTAGCCTGAATATCATCCTGAGTACTAAGGTTGTAAAGGCCCCCATGTGGAATGCTAGTAGGCTTAGGCAAAGGTTTATTCACTCTATCCCCTGTATCCCATAATTGTGCAGTCTCTGCGAGAAAGTCTAAATAGTCCCATGCCTCATCGGATTGCTTTTCCAAAAATAGACCATTGCACATAGTCTCTATAAATTGTTTTAACTGTGGAGACAACCCTTCGTAAAAGAAACTAATGGTTCTCCATGTTTCAAACCCATGATGAGGACAAGAGAGAAGCAAATCTTTAAATCTCTCCCAGCATTCATAAAATGTTTCATGGTCTTTTTGTTGGAAGTTACTAATGTGCCTTTACAAAAAGTTAGTCCTTTGTGCGGGAAAGAATTTTTTCAAGAATTCTCTTTGCATATCATGCCATGTTCCTAGCGATCTAGGTCTCAAGGAGTTCAGCCATGTTTTGGCTTTATCCTTTAAGAAAAAAGGGAACAAGGTCAATTTAAGGACATCTTCCGATACATTTGGCACTCTAAATGTGATGCTAATTTTCTCAAAATTCTTAAGATGGAGATAAGGGTTCTCAAATTCCATCCCATGATACTTGGGCAGCAATTGAATTACTCCTGGTTTGATTTCAAAGTGTCCTACATTTTCAGGAATAATCATGCATGAAGGTTGACTAGTCCTAGTAGGTGAAGGGTTCTAGCATGTCATAATGGGCAGCGAAAGCTAGGAATTTTAAAATTTTCTTAATAAAGTCCCTATGCATGAAACCCTTTTAAGCCTAGATCACCTTAATGATTACAATCAAATAATATAAAATAAATGCAGAATTAGTAGAATACCTCAAATGCTAATCCAAAGTGTACAATCTCTACGAGGCGTCCAAGTGTCCGCCCTCCAATGGTGATCCACACGAAAACTTGATCAAGACTTTAGCTCCAAAGACTTTTGATCCTTAATGCAGAATTCTTCTAAAGAACTCTAACGGCTTGCTTTCCTTCCTTTCTATTTTTCTTTAGCCTTCTAAAATCACTTCTAATCCTTTTGTCCTAATGAAGACCACCTTGTCTTGGCTTAGGACACACTAGAAGCAATGTTAGAAAGAAAGAAACTAATGTAAGAAAGAAGGGATATGAGAGAGAGAGAGTTGGATTGATTTCCGATGATTAGAAAACACCGGGAGCATTCCCTATTTATAGATGGCGTACGGATGCATTGTAGCCATCCATTCATGCATGAAGAGGGGCGTGAGATCAAGTGATGTGTCATTTGATGAGAGGGCATATCAGAAGTAGTTAGGATAAGATGAAGTGCTTATGATATGGCGCTTCATCCTTATCCATTCCCTAAGCATCTCTTCATGAAATCCACCGTACTCATGCCTCTCTTCATTTCTTCTCACGCATGAAAAATAGGGAGCATTCTCAACCATTGATCAAGGCTAGATGATGATCCAAAGGCCCTTATTGGTGGCGCCATAAGAAAGAAGGAGAGAGAGAATGATGCGGTTGAAGGGAAAGTAGTTAGGATATGATGACGTGTCATCTTTATCCAATCCAAGTGGCACTTCTTCATGAGGCGCCATTCTAAATTCACCGTATTCCCTTCTTTCTCACGCCATCTGATGTTGACTAAGTCAATATCACAAGTCCATCACGAGATCATGATCTCCCATCATCCCATGATGAAGATCCAATGGCTCTAATCCATGGCGCCATCCATTTGATCCTTCTCTTCATCCAAATGTTGATCCAACGGTCAAAATTAAATGTTTTATCAAATCTAATCCAATTAGACTCAAATCAAGCCAATTTAGGTGCCAACTCTTGGCTAACCCATATTAGAATATGATCTAATCAAATTAGATCAATTAAGAATCAGATTCGAATCCAATTCGAATCAGATTCGAATCCAGTTCGAATCAGGAGCTAAGGTTTGCAACACCTGCTAGGATGTTTATCTTGCAAACATGATCTAATCCAATTAGACCCTTGATAAGTTTTCTTGTGTGTGACCCATTGGGTTCCATACTTAGCCAGCAATAGGTGTGAGTGCGAGTTGACCCAACTTGATTAGAACTCTTCTAATCGATTTAAGTCCAAACTGCGCGAACCCGAACTTAACAATTAGAATCCTTTCTAATTGATGATCGAATTAAACTCTTTAGTTCGATCAAACCTATAAGACAAGATTGACGTCTAGCAACGTGTCATGTCTACCCGGAAAATATGGAATTTGGTGGAAATACCAAAAATACCCTTCAGTGGCAAGTTACCATGCAATTCAATCCTTTAATCAAACTGCATCCCAAATATGTATATGAGTATGAATATATGTCAAACTCAATTTCATATTCATATTTTTTTCAATCTTTTAATGATAATTCAAATAATGAAATATTAGAAACTCTTTCTAATTTTCATTCTGCTTTGATCAAAGGCTTCCTGAATTATCATATGATTAGAATAAATAGGATGCTATCTTCTCTTACTAGAAGTGATTAATTCCTTGTTGACCTACTCATAATCTTTGTACACAATCCACCATATCGAGAAGACCTCGTACATAACTTATTGTCATGAATGAGTGTAAACCAAAACATAGGTTCATGTGCACAAGATACCATGGTGATCTCAGGTCAAAGGATCAGTTGCACAACTCCCACTAAGAGAATCATCTTTTGACATGTAAGTAAGACTTCATAAGATTTCTCTTTGTAGGTCAATTCAGTGAACTCATTCTTCTAATGAGCACCCATATCTTTGTATTAGTGTCTCCACACAAATGATTGTGAGATCAATCATCCTCTGCATCGAGCATACATAAGACATGCCAGTCTTTCCGGTAATCATTGATCCCCGACTCAATGTACCAATGACTGGGAATATTTAAGATTAGGATTTTAGGATTTTAAGTCTCACTAGTATGATCTCATCATAGTCTTAAAACCATTGCCCTAATCTAAGGAGTTTATCATAAATATAATCAACAGCATATGATAAAATATAATGCCTTTATTCATATTTAAATGTCATGTACATGATTTGGACAAATCAAAAGAAAAACCCTTCGCAATACATATTGCGATTGGCTTGTAGGGGCATCTACTCTTTCAATCTCCCACTTGCACTAAAGCCAATCGCTCTTATATTTTATCCCCATACAATCGAGGTGGCGATCGAACTGCTGTTGTGGTAGAGCTTTAGTGAACGGGTCTGCTAGGTTGTTCTTAGTGTCTACTCGTTCAATGACTATGTCTTGTCTCTCGACAATCTCTCGAACAAGATGGAAGCGTCTTAGAATGTGCTTGGATTTGTGATGAGACCTTGGTTCCTTCGCTTGAGCAACAGCTCCAGTGTTATCACAATAAACTGGGACTGGTCCAGCAATCTCGGGAACTACTCCTAACTCAGAGATGAACTTCTTCATCCAGACAGCTTCCTTAGCGGCTTCACTTACAGCAATGTATTCTGCCTCAGTAGTTGAGTCAGCTACAGTTTGCTGTTTGGAACTCTTCCAGCTCACTGCACCACCATTTAGGGTAAAGACATACCCTGAAGTGGACTTGCTATCATCTGGATCTGATTGAAAACTAGAATCAGAAAATCCTTCTAGTTTCAACTCAGATCCTCCATAAACTAGAAAAATATCTTTAGTCCTTCTCAAGTACTTAAGAATATTTTTCACAGCTATCCAATGATCCTCTCCTGGATCAGCCTGAAATCTACTTGTTATGCCTAAGGCATAAGCAACATCAGGCCTAGTACATAGCATAGCATACATAATCGATCCTATTGCCGAAGCATAGGGAATAGAATTCATTCTATTCCTCTCTTCAGATGTCTTAGGAGACATCTTCTTAGAGAAACGTATGCCATGACTCATAGGCAAATAACCTCTTTTACTTTCTTCCATGCTGAATCTTTTCAGCACATTATCTATGTACCTAGACTTGGACAAGCCTAGCATCCTTTTAGATCTATCCCTATAGATCTTTATACCAAGTATATAGGATGCTTCTCCCAAGTCTTTCATGGAAAAGCTTTTTGACAGCCAAGTCATGACCGATTGTAACATTGGAATATCATTTCCAATGATCAGTATGTCATCTACATACAATATTAAGAAGACAATGGTACTCCCACTAGTCTTCTTGTACACACATGGTTCATCCACATTTTTGATAAAACCAAACTCTTTGACTGTTGTATCAAAACGGATGTTCCAACTCCTCGATGCTTGCTTTAATCCATAAATGGATCTCTTAAGCTTGCATACTTGATTTGCTCTCTTACTTGAGACAAATCCTTCTGGCTGTGTCATGTAAACTTCTTCCTCAAGATAACCATTAAGGAAGGCGGTTTTGACATCCATCTGCCAGATTTCATAATCATAGTATGCAGCTATTGCAAGCAAAATCCGAATAGATTTGAGCATAGCTACTGGCGAAAAAGTTTCATCATAGTCAATTCCTTGCTTTTGCCTGAAACCTTTTGCCACCAATCTAGCCTTGTAGGTTTCTACTTGGCCATCTGCTCCAATCTTTTTCTTATAGACCCATTTGCAATCTATAGGATTTACACCCTCTGATGCATCAACCAAAGTCCATACTTGGTTGGTATACATAGAATCTATTTCGGATTTCATGGCTTCTAGCCATTTGTCAGAGTCATTACTCATGACAGCTTCCGAATAGGTCAGAGGATCATTATTCTGAACAATGTGGGCTTCATCATTTTCAATGATGAACCCATATCTCTCAGGTGCTCTTCGCACTCTATCTGACCTTCGGAGAGGAGATGTGTGTTGTGGTTGTACCTCATCAATGGGTACATCTGGTTGAAGAATTTCTTGTGTTTCTATTTGTAGGTCTTGTTTTTCTATCCTTGCCCTTTTCTAAGATAAACTCTTTTTCTAAGAAAATGGCATGCCTACCTACAAAAACTTTTTGTTCGGTAGGATGATAGAAGAGGTATCCTATACTATCTTTAGGATAACCTACAAAAATATATTTATCTGATCTAGCACTTAGCTTGTGTCCAAAATTTCTTTTGACATAAGCTTGACAACCCCATATCTTAAGATACTTAAGATTAGGCTTCTTTCCTCTCCATATCTCATATGGAGTGCTAGGTACAGACTTAGAAGGTACCCTGTTTAATATTAGTGCAGCAGTCTCTAGGGCAAAACTCCAGAAGAAAATAGGAAGATCAGTAAAGCACATCATGGACCGTACCATATCTAATAAAGTACGATTCCTCCGTTCAGCTACACCATTTAATTGTGGCGTATACAGAGGTGTCCATTCAGAGAGAATGCCCTTTTCTTTAAGATGATTTAAAAACTCACTAGAAAGGTATTCACCTCCTCGATCAGATCGAAGGATTTTAATACACTTTTCGGTTTGTTTTTCAACCATACTTTGATACTCTTTAAACTTATCAAAAGCTTCGGATTTATGTTTCATAAGATACACATATCCGAATCTTGATAAATCATCAGTGAATGTGATGAAGTAAGAGTATCCACCTCTAGCTGGAGTTATCATAGGACCACATACATCTGTGTGTATAAGTCCTAATAACTCACTTGCCCTTTCTCCATGTCCAGTGAATGGAGACTTAGTCATTTTACCCATAAGACAAGATTCACAAGTTCCTAATGATTCATAATCATAAAGATCAAAGAACTCTTCTTTGTATAACTTGTTGATTCTTGATTCACTTATGTGACCAAGTCGGCAATGCCAAAGAAGGGTGTTATTTACTTCCTCTCTCTTTCTTTTATTGCTTTTATTAATATGAAAGACATTGTCATTAAGTAATAAAACAAGAAGACCATTTTCCATAATGCCATTGCAAAGATGCTTATTAGAAAAATAAATAGAGCAACCATTGCCCTTTCCATTAATTTCAAATTCTTTCTTTAACAACAAAAGAATGGAAATTACATTTCTAATAATTTTGGGCATATAATAACAATCTTCTAATTGTAGGAGCTCTCCCGAAGGTAACTCCAAGTTGTAGGTTCCAACAGCTTCAGCCTGGATGGACTCTCCTCCAGCGCCATACAGCTCGAAGTCGCCTTTCTTCAAAATTTTAATTTTCTGTAGTCCATGCAAAGATTTGCAAATGTGAAAACCACAGCCGGTATCCAATACCCATGAATTTGAATTTGAAGAACTTAATGACAAGTTGGCATGTAACATAAACATACCTTTTGATGCAACTCTTGCATCGGTCTTCATACTTGCAAGAAAACTCTTGCAATTCCATTTCCAGTGGCCAGCTTTGCCGCAATGAAAACAGGTACTTGATCCGGAGTTTTTCTTTCCTTTTTTTTTTTTGATGCTACTCTTGGGGTTCAATCGTTTCTTAGAACCCTTATTTCCCGATTTCCTTTTAGAAGTGCCATCTATAAGAAGGAGTGGACCTTTATCCTTCTTAATATGGTCTTCAGCTATTTTGAGCATATTTAACAGCTCGGGCAGGGAGGTGTTCAGCTTGTTCATGTGAAAGTTCACAACAAACTGAGAGAATGAATCAGGCAGTGATTGCAGGATCAAATCCTGACTGAGCTCACTATCCATAGCAAAACCTAATTGACTTAATCTAGTGATTAAGTCTATAACCATAAGAACATGGTTTTGTACTGGAGTTCCTTCATTCATTCTAGCACGGAACAACTGCTTAGATATCTCATACCTAGCAGTCCTGCTTTGTTCTCCATACAACTCTTTTAAATTGAGAAGTATGGATTGAGTGTCCATGCCTTCATGTTGCCTCCGTAATTCATTGCTCATAGAGGCAAGTATGATACATTTGACAGTCAAACTGTCATTTTTCCACATCTTATGTGTGGCAACCTCCTCTTCTGTTGCATCATCCCCTAGATCTCCAAGATCAGGGGTTTCAAGTATATAAGAAATTTTCTCCTGAGTGAGTACTATCTTTAAATTCCTCAACCAGTCCACATAGTTTGGTCCGGTCAACTTGTTGGCATCTAAGATGCCTCTTAGTGAAAGTGAAGAAGCCATTTAATAATTCTACATATGCAAGAACATAACTAATATAAGCAGACCAATCATGATGACATGTTTGCAACTAGATAAGGACTTTAATCTAATTTGTCTCCTACTATTTTTATCGAATATCATAGCCCTCTCCTATGATAAACGTGAAAATATAATTTTTCTTAGTAGGGTTGAGATCCTAATTCATCATAAAAAGCCTTGTGGTTACACAACAAACCTTTATGAGTTCAAAGGTACGAAACTCTTTCCGATTGCATCTCATGCAATTCTCAACTTTATCTTGTCCTCTTAAAATACTTATTGCCTTGTGTTAGCACAACAAACAATAATATTTTAGTTAAGTCAAACCCTTCATTTTCATATAGTCATATTCGAATAATATTGCCCTTATGGTTGCACAACAAGGCAATATATTAAAATATGCCATAAGCATCTTAATGCACCAAGACAGTATAACATCAGTCCCCATTGCAAGTTTTGTGTTAGCACAACAAACTAGCATGGATCTTGACATAATAATATCGAGGCATGAAGGAAGGCTATCAATAGTATTATATCAATATTAAGCTTATCCATAATAGACAATCAAACAATTGGCCAGGTAAGCAGGTGGGAGGCTCTCCTTACTCAAAGAGTAAGGTCCTAATTAAGTAACCATCTTTAGTGCTTTCCTTAGACACCAATTAGATTAATTGTTCTAGAATGGGTTAGCTCAAAATTTTTTAACACTATGACTTAATATAATTTTTATTGAGGGCTTACTAGTCTCTAGCACATTCTTTAATTGTAACATATATTTAACATATCTAAAATAAGCTATCATGCATCATAGCTATCTCATAGCATGTATAAATTATAAGCAACTAATTAACATGCTTCAACATATTTTCATATGAAAAATTTCATATCATGACATTTTATTACATATCATATCATATATGAATCATATATTTCAGCATTTCATTAAGCATATGACATTACTATCTCATAGTAAATTAATAATCATACATCATGCATTATTATTTGATTGAACCAATTAAGGATAGCTCTGATACCACTGAAGGGTTCTAGCACGTCATAATGGGCAGCGGAAGCTAGGGATTTTAAAATTTTCTTAATAAAGTCCCTATGCATGAAACCCTTTTAAGCCTAGATCACCTTAATGATTACAATCAAATAATATAAAATAAATGCAGAATTAGTAGAATACCTCAAATGCTAATCCAAAGTGTACAATCTCTACGAGGCGTCCAAGTGTCCGCCCTCCAATGGTGATCCACACGAAAACTTGATCAAGACTTTAGCTCCAAAGACTTTTGATCCTTAATGCAGAATTCTTCTAAAGAACTCTAACGGCTTGCTTTCCTTCCTTTCTATTTTTCTTTAGCCTTCTAAAATCACTTCTAATCCTTTTGTCCTAATGAAGACCACCTTGTCTTGGCTTAGGACACACTAGAAGCAATGTTAGAAAGAAAGAAACTAATGTAAGAAAGAAGGGATATGAGAGAGAGAGAGTTGGATTGATTTCCGATGATTAGAAAACACCGGGAGCATTCCGTATTTATAGATGGCATACGGATGCATTGTAGCCATCCATTCATGCATGAAGAGGGGCGTGAGATCAAGTGATGTGTCATTTGATGAGAGAGCATATCAGAAGTAGTTAGGATAAGATGAAGTGCTTATGATATGGCGCTTCATCCTTATCCATTCCCTAAGCATCTCTTCATGAAATCCACCGTACTCATGCCTCTCTTCATTTCTTCTCACGCATGAAAAATAGGGAGCATTCTCAACCATTGATCAAGGCTAGATGATGATCCAAAGGCCCTTATTGGTGGCGCCATAAGAAAGAAGGAGAGAGAGAATGATGCGGTTGAAGGGAAAGTAGTTAGGATATGATGACGTGTCATCTTTATCCAATCCAAGTGGCACTTCTTCATGAGGCGCCATTCTAAATTCACCGTATTCCCTTCTTTCTCACGCCATCTGATGTTGACTAAGTCAATATCACAAGTCCATCACGAGATCATGATCTCCCATCATCCCATGATGAAGATCCAATGGCTCTAATCCATGGCGCCATCCATTTGATCCTTCTCTTCATCCAAATGTTGATCCAACGGTCAAAATTAAATGTTTTATCAAATCTAATCCAATTAGACTCAAATCAAGCCAATTTAGGTGCCAACTCTTGGCTAACCCATATTAGAATATGATCTAATCAAATTAGATCAATTAAGAATCAGATTCGAATCCAATTCGAATCAGATTCGAATCCAGTTCGAATCAGGAGCTAAGGTTTGCAACACCTGCTAGGATGTTTATCTTGCAAACATGATCTAATCCAATTAGACCCTTGATAAGTTTTCTTGTGTGTGACCCATTGGGTTCCATACTTAGCCAGCAATAGGTGTGAGTGCGAGTTGACCCAACTTGATTAGAACTCTTCTAATCGATTTAAGTCCAAACTGCGCGAACCCGAACTTAACAATTAGAATCCTTTCTAATTGATGATCGAATTAAACTCTTTAGTTCGATCAAACCTATAAGACAAGATTGACGTCTAGCAACGTGTCATGTCTACCCGAAAAATATGGAATTTGGTGGAAATACCAAAAATACCCTTCAGTGGCAAGTTACCATGCAATTCAATCCTTTAATCAAACTGCATCCCAAATATGTATATGAGTATGAATATATGTCAAACTCAATTTCATATTCATATTTTTCTCAATCTTTTAATGATAATTCAAATAATGAAACATTAGAAACTCTTTCTAATTTTCATTCTGCTTTGATCAAAGGCTTCCTGAATTATCATATGATTAGAATAAATAGGATGCTATCTTCTCTTACTAGAAGTGATTAATTCCTTGTTGACCTACTCATAATCTTCGTACACAATCCACCATATCGAGAAGACCTCGTACATAACTTATTGTCATGAATGAGTGTAAACCAAAACATAGGTTCATGTGCACAAGATACCATGGTGATCTCAGGTCAAAGGATCAGTTGCACAACTCCCACTAAGAGAATCATCTTTTGACATATAAGTAAGACTTCATAAGATTTCTCTTTGTAGGTCAATTCAGTGAACTCATTCTTCTAATGAGCACCCATATCTTTGTATTAGTGTCTCCACACAAATGATTGTGAGATCAATCATCCTCTGCATCGAGCATACATAAGACATGCCAGTCTTTCCGGTAATCATTGATCCCCGACTCAATATACCAATGACTGGGAATATTTAAGATTAGGATTTTAGGATTTTAAGTCTCACTAGTATGATCTCATCATAGTCTTAAAACCATTGCCCTAATCTAAGGAGTTTATCATAAATATAATCAACAGCATATGATAAAATATAATGCCTTTATTCATATTTAAATGTCATGTACATGATTTGGACAAATCAAAAGAAAAACCCTTCGCAATACATATTGCGATTGGCTTGTAGGGCATCTACTCTTTCACAAGACCTACAAGGTGAGACACATAATAATCCTCAACCAGATGTACCCATGGAAGAGGTACAGCCACTACACACTACTCCTCTCCGAAGGTTAGAAAGAGTGCGAAATGCACCTGAGAGGTATGGATTTATTATTGAGAATGATGAAGCCCACATCGTTGATAACGATGACCCTCTGACCTATTCGTTGGTGAGCCCGTAAAACCAACAAAGGTTTTTGGTGAACCCGGAAAACCAAAGTGTAAAGGTTTTTGGATTGTGAGCCCGGAAAACAATCCAACTGTAATCCGCGGGATTATAGTGAATTTCCAAAGGGTCGCTTGGGGAGTGGACGTAGGTGCTAAGGAGAGCACCGAACCACTATACTTTGTGTTGTTTGTATTGTGATTTGCTTTAGCTCATTAACCATTCATTTGACTCAAGTAAGATAGTTAAAATTAAAAGAAACCAATTCACCCCCCCCTCTTGGCTTGTCACCTTGGGCAACAGAGGTTCTCACGAAATGCCCAAGAAAAGCATCAAAAATTCTGACCGAAATCACCTCTCCATTTTGAAATGCAAAGGGATAAAGATGAGCTCCTATTTTTTAGGAGCTCATCCTTATCTCTATTTCATGCCACCTAGGAGGGGCGTGCTCCCTTCCTTTTTCTCCCACGCATGGCTCAAAGAGAGGGGCATATTTCCCTCCCTCTTATCCATTTAAATCTGCCACTTAATCAAATTAATGGGTGATTTAATTTGGGTCTAGTGCATGAGTCCAATCCTAGTCAAAATAGGACTTGTATGAACCCATTTCAATTTCCTCCTTATCCTAATCTAATTAGGATTTAATTGAACCATGACTCTATTGAACTCTTCAATCCTAATCCAATTAGGAGTCATAAAATTAATTAGATTAAATTTAAAATTAATTAGGACTTAAGAAAATCCTAATCTAATCAGGACTTGTTCAATTTTCAGCCCTAAGACAATTAGGACTTTAGAAATCCTATTCCAAATAGGATTCTAATTTAATTTGAAATCCTAATCCAATTAGGACTTCATAAATCCCACTCCAAGTAGGACTCATGATCAAGTCCAATTAATTAAATTAAATTGCAATCCGATTGCAATTAATCCTTCTTCTAACCACTAACTCTTAGCGGGTTTTTATTTATCAATCTAATTGATTATTTGTGATTCCTAATCACATTCAACCATCGGATCGGTCATTACCTCTAATGTGTGTGACCCCATAGGTTCTATTCTGACTGGTAGTGAGATATATTGCGATCTCTATCACAATATCATTGAAAAACTCCTTTCAATGGGTTGAAACAATTTCAACTCAACTCATCAGGGTTTATCGACCATCAAGATGATCCCTGTGAGTCTCACCATCCACCAGTGACACCTAGCAGTATGTAGTGGCCACCCAGCAGAATAGAATGATGAACCTTTAGGTGCAGTTATCGTATGATACAGTCCTTCTATCGTGGATTCCTACAAACCGGAGGTCATGGATAACTCGTCTGTTGCCCAGATAGACAACCCAAGAGGGGGGGTGAATTGGGTTTTAAAATAATTTTACACTTAAAACGTTTGTGGATGACTAATTAATACTTTTGCAAGATGATTAATTAGTTGCTATGTGCTGTGAATGAAATGAGAGCAATAGAGAGAGACAAACAATCACAAACACAATGTTTTTATAGTGGTTCGGAGCTAACCCTTGCTCCTACATCCCCTCCCTAAGTCTCACTTGGGAATTCACTATAACCCCTTGGATTACAGCCAGTTGTTTTACAAGCTCACAACCAAACTTGTTGTTTTACGAGCTCACAACGAACTCGGTCGGTTTTCCCAGGCTCACCGACTAGAACCACCCCGATTGTTTTTCCGGGATCACAATCGAACCCTTACACGTTGGTTTTACCCTCGGCTCACCAACCAACCTCTACACTCTCGATTCAATCCCCTGATTGAATCAAGCAAAGACAAGGTGGAAAGAATGACAACAAACAGAAAAACAGAGCTTCTCAAAAGCAGATAAATATCAATATAAGCTAGAGAGAAGTTAAGAGCCCTCAAACACGTTTGAGTTGGAGTAGAGTAGGGCTTCTTGAACTTTGAGTCTCCTCTTGAACGTCTGGTCGACTTGAAAGCAGGAGGAGACTTCGTTAATTGCTGGGAAGAGGGAGCTGGATGGAGTTAATGGTGCTCTTCCTTCTTTTCTGTTGAAAACCCGTTTGCAGAGAAAGAATGCTTGATTTCTTTGAATGGAATGGCCGTTCTCTGCCTTGCTACAGTCCTCTGTGGCTATTTAAACCACCCCCCACGGAAACTAGCCGTTAGACACATTTTTCTGCCCGTTCTGCACACTCTGCACAACCTGACAATGTGTCCGTTGGGGTCGGAGTCGACTCGCGCGATCTGGAGTCGACTCGGCTGTAGCGGAAGTCGACTCATGCTTTTCTGGAGTCGGCTCGGCAACTGTTCCGGATTTGAATTAAAGTTACCTCCTCGACTGGGAGTCGACTCGACTTAACCCGGAGTCGACTCGCCAACTTCTGGAGCTGACTTGGCATTCTCGGAGTCGGCTCATTCCATGAAGTTCATGGAGCTAATTTTCAACTTGGCCCACTCGAGTCGATTCGACAATCCTGGGAGTCGACTCGGCGCTCAGAGCCCGAACTCCCTATCTTCTGTCTTTTGGCTCGTCCAGTCTTGGAGTCGACTCGAACTGTTCCGGAGTCGACTCGGCTCTCAGTTTCCGAAACACAGCCTTCTGCCTTTTTGATGTAGCGCTGCCTTGGAGTCGACTCGAGCTGTCTGGGAGTCGACTCGGCTCTCAGAGACAATAATTCGGTCTTCTGTCTTTTTGGGGTCGCGCTGTCTCGGAGTCGACTCGCGCATTGCGGGAGTCGACTCGGATCTCAGAGTCCGAAAACTGCTCTCTGACTTTTCCTTTGTGTACCACTGAGAGTCGACTCTCGCTTTCTTTGGAGTCGACCTGCCAACCATCGGAGTCGACTCGCGTTCCACAGGAGTCGACTCGAATCTCAGGGTCGAAAATCGCTCTCTGACTTTTCTGTCTGTAACACCTTGGAATCGACTCATATTACTCCGGAGTCGACTCGGTAAGCATCGGAGTCGACTCGCGCACTTCAGGAGTCGACTCGCTGACAGGTTTTGAGTTGATGCTTTCTGCTCGTCTGTCTGTTCTCAGTCGGAGTCGACTCGTAATGATCCGGAGTCGACTCGAGTCCGTGCCAGTGATTCTGATACACTTGGAGTCGACTCGTAATATCCCGGAGTCGACTCGAGTCTCAGACTTTGGTTCAAAACGACTTCTTAATTTGTCCAAAATATCTTGAACCAAGTCTAGAAACATTTAGACAAGATTTTCACTGAAACACTCAATTGAATTCATTAGTAAACAAAAGATATACTCAAATGCTTTGAGCTCATCAAAATCAAATAGGGTTTTAATCAATCACTCCACAATCTCCCCCTTTTTGATGATGACAAAACAATGAGTATATGTAAAGTGAATTGCTCAATAAACAGAAAATAAAATCCATAAATGAATTCAAGTGTCTGGTTATTTAATTTATCCAAGCTTGAAAGGTGTGAAACAATAAATTTTGGAGTTAAAGCTCCCCCTTTCATTTGGAATTATATAAGCCTTCATGTCATGCATTCAATTGTTTGGCTTATATATATTTAATAATTTAGCTTTCTTAAAAATTTAGATTCTCCCCCTCAACATATGCATTCTACTTTGTTTTGATTCTCTGAATTTCCTTTTAATGCATTGAAGTTTTTGAACTGAAATTTTGGTTTTTAGAGGGAAATTCTGTCAATTTGTTCTTGAGTAGGATTCAACTAATCTCCGAATATCCCTTGAATAGATTCTGGAGATTACTCCATTAGGAGCCCCAACAGAGAGATAATGAGCCTCGAGGTACCAAATCCACTAAGAACAAATTGTGTTTTAATTTTTGATTCTCATTTTGATTTCTTTTATGTTGATTCCATTTACATATCTACTAAATATTTCTCCCCCTTTTTGTCATCGTATCAAAAGGAGGTAAGCAGAACAATCAATCAATTAGAGATCAAATTGCACACAATTGAAGAGAATATGTCTACTCATTGTATTGATGTGTATGTAAATACATTTTAGAATACAATAAGTAAAGCAAAAAAGTACATGTCAAAATAAAACAAAAGCAGCTAGGGTCTCCTCGAGGATGTGGCTCCTCCTCTCAATCTATTCTGCTCCATGAGGAGAGTGACCCCGTCTGTGACATTCCCAAGCTGGGAGATGATGGCCGAAGTGGCCCTGCTGTGTGTGGTGGAGAGCTCAGTCAGGGTCTCCTGCAGTGTGTCCAACTTGGCGATCAGTACATTCGCCAAGCGCTCGGCCCCCTGGGTAGTGGTGCCCATATCCTGTCGGACGTTATCGCGCATCTTTCGAGTGGTGCTCGATACTTCGCTCATGCTGTGGAACTGGGCTTGGACCAGGAACCTTACATTGTCGATCTCTTTCCGCACATGGGCCGTCATCTCAGCCACGGCGGACAGGGAAGGGACCAACGCTGAAGAAGGTGCAGGAGAAGGAGCAGGCACTGAACCCCGGAGCTCCCTAAGCAGGTCATCCCGGAGATCTCTAACTATCTCCTGCCGCAACTCCCGGAGCTGCTCAGGAGCGATCCGAACCTCCATGGACTGAGTATTGGAGCTGAGGAGGAGGGTCCGGCTGAGGTGGTGGGAGCAGAGGTGGAGGGAAAGTCAGGATAATCTGAGTCTGGGTCAGGACTAGGGGAATGTCTGGTGGTATGTGTGGAGGTGGAAGACTTCCTAACCCAGGTCCCCTCTACCTTCCGAAACCCCATCCTGTGTAGGGTTCCCGCTCACGTGCGATCTGTCCATCGCAATGCGCGAGAGGGCTCCCCCTCAAGAATAGGAATCTCGGCCTCCCTAAACAAAAGAGTGAACATCATACCATAGGGGAGGGTGAGCCTAGGTCTATCTAGTGGCTCACAGAGATATCGATACATAAGTTTCGGGAAGTTGATTGGGGTGTCCTGGAGGATGTAGAACATAAGGGCTAGGTCTCTCTCAGATACAAAATCGAAGCGGGCAGTCTTCGGAAAGAGGGACCTAGAAAGGATGCTCAGGAGGAGCCGCAACTCAACTAAAAGTGAGCTAGCAGACACCTCATCCAAGGGGGACTGGTGTGGATGCCCTAGAATGGCCGTAAGGGCCTCAGTCCTATCCTCAGGGTGTGCGGGTGCCACCCCAACTTGGAGAAGATGGAGGACCTGAGCAATGATATCCTCCGAAATGAATAACGGGACACCGGCTACCGTGCCCTCTATACCCCCATCGCCCCTATGGACGGTACCGTAGAACTCCCTAACTAGTCCAGGGTATGTGGGGAGATCTAAGGTGAGGAAATACTCTAAGCCCTGGGCCCGCAGTCTCTCTCCTATAGTAAAGCCCTCCCGGGAGAGATAGTCGAAATCGACGTATCTTCCGGTGGAGACCGCCTTCCCGGCGCACGGCCTCGAGGGAACCTCCCTCGGCGGGGAACGAGTCGGAGGTTGTGACCTCGCGGGGTCGTTCCGAGCCTTGGAACGCCGCTCGGTACCGGACGCGGGTTGGGGCCTCTTCCGGACAACGGCTTTACGAGGCATTTTGACCTAGAATGGGATAAAAACCCTAATGGACGGTGAAAGGTCGACGGGAAAAGGCATAGGAACGGCCGGAGATGATCTAGGAGTCGGCTCTAGGTCTTGTGAACAGTGGCGACGGTGAATAGAAGTGTTTTGTAAACGACGGAGTTAGGGTTAAAAAGTCGGATCCCGACTGCGAGTCGACTTGACCTTGAGTCGACTCCAAAGTATGCGCGAGTCGACTCTCCTTATGCGCCTATTGACCTCGAGTCGACTCCCGACTGTATGCGAGTCGACTCCCCCTCTGCTGCCATCGATCTCGAGTCGACTCCCGTAAATGTGCGAGTCGACTCCCCCTTACGAGCCGACTCTGAAACTTACTCGAGTCGTCTCGAACTCTGGCACGCACCTAAAATCATCCTATGTTCGTGCCGAATAAGGGAAAATCACTAAGTTATGATCTGATTTGATGATTATTAAAAGAAACTTTATATTAACCACAATCTAATCATCAAAATCAATGAACTAGTGGAAAATACCACTAGGATGGATCAATCACTCCTAATCCCCTCCTAAGCACACTAAATCTCTCTTCACTTAGGGGTTTTGTAAAAATGTCAGCTAATTGATCATCAGTGCAAACAAATTGAAGTGTCACATCACCATTTAGTACATGATCTCTTATGAAGTGGTGTCTTATCTCAATATGTTTAGTTCTTGAATGCTAAATTGGATTTTTAGTTAGATTAATGGCACTTGTATTATCACAATTAATGGGAATTTTATCTTGTTTAATGCCATAATCTTCCAGTTGTTGTTTGATCCACAAGATTTGAGCACAACAACTCCCGGCTGCAACATATTCAGCTTCAGCAGTAGATAATGCAACCGAATTTTGTTTCTTACTAAACCATGAGATTAAGTTTTCTCCTAGAAATTGACATGACCCGCTGGTGCTTTTTCTATCAAGTTTACATCCAGCAAAGTCTGAATCTGTGTATCCTATTAAGTTTAGGCTAGATTCTTTAGAATACCATAACCCTATATTCTTTGTTCCTATTAGGTATTTAAAGATTCTCTTGACTGCAATTAGATGAGATTCCTTAGGATTAGACTGATATCTAGCACACATGCAAACACTAAACATGATATCAGGTCTACTTGCAGTAAGATACAATAAAGATCCTATCATACCTCTATATAGCTTCTGATCTACAGATTTACCTGATTCATCTTGGTCTAATTTGCATGATGAACTCATGGGGGTGCTGATTGACTTGTTTCCCTCCATATCAAACTTCTTAAGCATCTCCTTGATGTATTTGGCTTGATTGATGAAGATGCCTCCTTCAGATTGTTTGATTTGAAGCCCGAGGAAATAGTTCAGCTCTCCCATCATGCTCATCTCAAATTCACTCTGCATCAAGTTAGCAAATTCTTCGCAGAGGCGATTGTTAGTAGCACCGAAAATAATATCATCAACATAAATCTGTACTAATAACATATCTTTGTTTTTCTTCTTTAGAAACAATGTTATATCTACATTGCCCCTAGAGAACTCATGTTCTAATAGGAATTTGCTAAGCCTCTCATACCATGCTCTAGGTGCTTATTTCAAACCATAAAGTGCTTTGTTCAATTTATATACATGATTAGGGTATTGATGATTTTCAAAACCAGGAGGTTGTTCTACATATACCTCCTCATTAATATACCCATTTAAGAATGCACTTTTTACGTCCATTTGAAATAATTTGAAGTCCTTAGAGCATGCAAATGCTAGTAAAAGTCTAATTGCCTCAAGTCTAGCTACAGGAGCAAAGGTTTCATCAAAATCTATACCTTCTTCTTGATTATAATCCTTTGCTACTAGTCTAGCCTTATTCCTTATTACAATACCATTTTCATCAAGTTTATTTTTATAAATCCATTTGGTACCTATAATTGAATATTCAGAAGGTCTTTCAGCTAGATTCCATACCTTGTTTCTAGTAAATTGGTGTAATTCTTCTTGCATTGCATTTATCCAATTTGTATCTTTTTCAGCTTCTTCTATGTGTTTGGGCTCAAAATGTGAAACGAAAGCTAGATGATTGTTCAAGTTTCTAAGTGATGCTCTAGTCCTAATAGGTTGAGATGGATCATCTAGAATTAATTTCTTAGGATGCCCGTGAGCAAACCTCCAAGCCCTGGTCAGCCCATGATCTACAATAGCCTCTTGGCTTGATGATGCATCTCCAATTAATTTTTGATTATTATCTTGTAATGTCATCTCATCAATCTTTTCTTCAAGAATTTCCGTATCATCATCAAAATTAACTCTCTTGCTAGAAGAGATGTCACTAGAATCATCAAATACAACATGTATAGATTCTTCTATAACTAAGGTTCTTTTATTAAAGACTCTATAGGCTTTACTAGTTGTGGAGTATCCCAAGAATATACCCTTATCAGATTTAGAGTCAAATTTTCCTAGATTATCCTTCCCATTATTATGAACAAAACACCTACATCCAAAGATATGAAAATAGTTTACCTTTGGTTTTCTGTTTTTCCAAAGTTCATAAGGTGTTTTCTTTATAATGGGTCTCAATAGAACTCTATTTAATATATGACATGAAGTATTGATGGCTTCTCCCCAAAAATACTTAGGGAGGTTACTTTCACACAACATAGTTCTAGCCATTTCCTCTAGAGTTCTCTTTTTCCTTTTCACAACTCCATTTTGTTGTGGTGTCCTAGGTGCAGAGAAATTATGAGTTATCCCCTTTTTACTACAAAACTCATCAAATAAATGATTTTCAAATTTGGTTCCATGATCACTTCTAATAGCTATGACTGAAGTGTCTCTAGCATTTGTTACTTCTTTATGAAATTTCTTGAAAATTGAAAATGCTTGATCCTTATGACCTAAGAACATGACCCAAGTATATCTAGAATAATCATCTACGATAACTAGACCATATTTATTTCCTCCTAGACTTGTGGTTCTAGTTGGTCCGAATAGGTCCATGTGTAGTAGTTCTAGAGGTCTAGAGGTAGAGACACAATTTATAGATTTAAAGGAGTTCCTTGATTGTTTGCCAAATTGACATGCTTCACATATTTTATTCTTTTCAAACTTTAATTTTGGCAAACCTATCACAGAATCTCTTTTAACTAGTTTAGATATTGTGTCCATGCTTGCATGACCTAACTTACGGTGCCATAACCAACTAGCATCATTATCCTTAGTTTCATTAACAACTAAACATGGGTTGTGTTTGGCAAGATCCTCAAGGTCTACAACATACACATTTCCGCGTCTTATTCCTTTAAAAACTATGCTATTGTCATTTGAGTTTGTTATGATGCATAGTGATGGTTTAAACATAACATTATAACCTCTATCACATAATTGACTAATGCTTAATAAATTATGCTTAAGACCATCAACATATCGAACATTATCAATAAAAGTAGAAGGGGTAATTTGAACTTTACCTATACCAATGATGTGACCTTGGTTATTGTCTCCAAAAGTCACAGCACCTCCCTCCTTAGCTTCAAGGGTGAAGAATTGATCCTTGTCACCCGTCATGTGTCTTGAGCATCCACTATCCAAGTACCAGCAATTTTTGTTGACCTTGGCTGCAAGACACTCCTACACAAGCAAATCATATAATCTTAGGTACCCAAGTTTTCTTGGGTCCTTCATGGTTAGTCATGTTGGTTCCTTTTGGAACCCATACCCTTTTAATTTTTTTTTTTGTTTTTCCTTTTCTATAATTGCACACATTTGCTTTATGTCCTAAAGTTGCATAACAAAAACAGGTTAATTTCTTAGTTTTGCTTTCTTCTGCTTTAACAAAAAAGTTACTAAGAAGTTTTTGCTTATTTTTAGGTTTATATCCTAAACCTGCTCTATTGAATACCGCTCGTTGACTATTAAGTATCATATTCAATTTTTCTGAACTATATGTAAATTTTTCAACCAAGGGTTTGTATTTTTCAAGTTCTTTAGTTAGTGTTTGTTTTTCTGCTTTTAGATCATTTAGTTCTTTTGTGATACTCTCATTTATATGTTTATTGTTTTTGGGTTTTAATGTTTCTTTGTTCAGCCTTTCATTTTCTTTAGTTAAGGTATTATTCTTTTGTACCAAGATTTGGTTGCTTGTTTTAAGTTCTGCATTCTCTTTGGATAAGTACATCTTTATCCTTAACTAATGAATCATACTTACGGAGATGAGTTTGGTTAGTTACTTTTAGTTCTTTGTTTTTAATGTTTATTGTTTTGTATTCATCCATTAATTCATTGAAAGCATCATATAGTTCATCGAAAGTAAAATCTAAACGTGGTGCGGATGTTACCTCATTTTCATTGGCCATGAAGCAGAAATTGGCCTTTTCTTCTTGTTCCTCATCCGATGATGATGATGATGCGTCGGAGTCTGATAGGGTGGTGACAAGGGCTTTCTTCTTCTTGTACTTACTCCCCTTCTTTAGTAAGGGACACTCAGCTCTGATGTGTCCCGGCTTCTTGCACTCATAGCATCCAATCCCCTCATTTTCCCTTTCCTTACCTTTATCCTTGCGATAGAAATTTGAGGGGCCTCTCCTTTGATGATAGGACTTCTTGTGGTTGATAAATTTTCTGAACTTGCGCACGAGAAGAGCCTCATCATCATCTCCCTCATGATCTTCTTCTTCACTGTTGCTACTGCAAGACAAATCTTTGTTAGATGATGTAGATTTGAGAGCTATTACCTTTTTCTTATGGGAGGACTCTTCTTCGCTGTGCTGGCTTCATTGTTAGCTCGTGCGTCATTAGGGATCCAAAAAGCTCCTCAAGTGGTAGCTTGTTCAAGTCCTTGGCTTCTTGGATTGCCGTCACTTTGGCTTCCCATGACCTTGGTAGACAGCGAAGAATCTTCCTGACAAGCTCACTGTTAGTATAGTTTTTGCCAAGGCTTTTTAGGCCATTGACAATGTCAGTGAATCTAGTAAACATGTAAGTGATTGTTTCATTAGAATCCATTTTAAATAGTTCATACTTATGAACCAATATATTTATTTTGGATTCTTTGACTTGATTCGTGCCCCTCATGGGTCACTTCAAGTCTATCCCAAATCTCTTTTGCAGAATTGCAAGTAGAGACCCTATTGAATTCATTCCTATCTAATGCACAGTAAAGCACATTCATTGCTTTGGAATTGAGTTGTGCCTTTCTCATGTCATGTTCATCCCAATCCTTTTCGAGTTTGGGTACAGTGACACCCTCTACATAGATGGATGGGATGTATGGTCCATTTGATACAATGGTCCACATCTTATAGTCTTGGGCTTGGATAAATATTCTCATCCTAGCCTTCCAATATGAGTAGTCGGATCCATTAAAGAATGGGGGTCTTTGGGTGGACTGACCCTCTATGTGGGAAGATCCAAATGGGGTTGTCATTTTGATCTTTTACTCTTAGGGTAGAAGAGTTTAGGCTCTGATACCACTTGTTGCCCAGATAGACAACCCAAGAGGAGGGGTGAATTGGGTTTTAAAATAATTTTACACTTAAAACGTTTGTGGATGACTAATTAATACTTTTGCAAGATAATTAATTAGTTGCTATGTGCTGTGAATGAAATGAGAGCAATAGAGAGAGACAAACAATCACAAACACAATGTTTTTATAGTGGTTCGGAGCTAACCCTTGCTCCTACGTCCACTCCCCAAGTCTCACTTGGAAATTCACTATAACCCCTTGGATTACAGCCAGTTGTTTTACAAGCTCACAACCAAACTTGTTGTTTTACGAGCTCACAACGAACTCGGTCGGTTTTTCCCAGGCTCACCGACTAGAACCACCCCGATTGTTTTTCCGGGATCACAATCGAACCCTTACACGTTGGTTTTACCCTCGGCTCACCAACCAACCTCTACACTCTCGATTCAATCCCCTGATTGAATCAAGCAAAGATAAGGTGGAAAGAATGACAACAAATAGAAAAACAGAGCTTCTCAAAAGCAGATAAATATCAATATAAGCTAGAGAGAAGTTAAGAGCCCTCAAACACGTTTGAGTTGGAGTAGAGTAGGGCTTCTTGAACTTTGAGTCTCCTTTTGAACGTCTGGTCGACTTAAAAGCAGGAGGAGACTTCGTTAATTGCTGGGAAGAGGGAGCTGGATGGAGTTAATGGTGCTCTTCCTTCTTTTCTGTTGAAAATTCGTTTGCAGAGAAAGAATGCTTGATTTCTTTGAATGGAATGGTCGTTCTCTGCCTTGCTACAGTCCTCTGTGGCTATTTAAACCACCCCCCACGGAAACTAGCCGTTAGACACCTTTTTCTGCCCGTTCTGCACACTCTGCACAACCTGACAATGTGTCCGTTGGGGTCGGAGTCGACTCGCGCGATCTGGAGTCGACTCGGCTGTAGCGGGAGTCGACTCATGCTTTTCTGGAGTCGGCTCGACAACTGTTCCGGATTTGAATTAAAGTGACCTCCTCGACTGGGAGTCGACTCGACTTAACCCGAAGTCGACTCGCCAACTTCTGGAGCTGACTGGGCATTCTCGGAGTCGGCTCATTCCATGAAGTTCATGGAGCTAATTTTCAACTTGGCCCACTCGAGTCGACTCGACAATCCTGGGAGTCGACTCGACAATCCTGGGAGTCGACTCGGCGCTCAGAGCCCGAACTTCCTATCTTCTGTCTTTGGCTCGTCCAGTCTTAGAGTCGACTCGAACTGTTCCGGAGTCGACTCGGCTCTCAGTTTCCAAAACACAGCCTTCTGCTTTTTGATGTAGCGCTGCCTTGGAGTCGACTCGAGCTGTCTGAGAGTCGACTCGGCTCTCAGAGACAATAATTCGGTCTTCTGTCCTTTTGGGGTCGCGCTGTCTCGGAGTCGACTCGCGCATTGCGGGAGTCGACTCGGATCTCAGAGTCCGAAAACTGCTCTCTGACTTTTTCTTTGTGTACCACTGAGAGTCGACTCTCGCTTTCTTTGGAGTCGACCTGCCAACCATCGGAGTCGACTCGCGTTCCACAGGAGTCGACTCGAATCTCAGGGGTCGAAAATTGCTCTTTGACTTTTCTGTCTGTAACACCTTGGAGTCGACTCATATTACTCCGGAGTCGACTCGGTAAGCATCGGAGTCGACTCGCGCACTTCAGGAGTCGACTCGCTGACAGGTTTTGAGTTGATGCTTTCTGCTCGTCTGTCTGTTCTCAGTCGGAGTCTGTTACGGGGGAACTCAGCCACCATGCCCCACGTGACCGACACGCGCGCCCAAGAAGACTACAGCTGCCCCTTGATCCAGTAACCCGGACCCCGAGTCGGATATCTTCGGCCTTCGCAGCCCGACCCGAGTCGGCTGCCCCTTGATCCAGTAACCCGACCCCGAGTCGGATATCTTCGGCTTCGCAGCCCGGACCCCGAGTCGGCTGCCCCTTGATCCAGCAATCCCGACCCCGAGTCGGCAATCTTCTCGACAAACGACAGGCTGTTCCCCTGAAGCACGCCCACGACCCTCTGCTCCACTACTCCCTGCAACGGTCGTATCCGGCGCTGCTCCACGATCTCCTGTAACAGCCGTACAAAGCGGAGCTTCCACTACGCCCTGTCACGGCCGTACCCAGCGCTGCCCCACGATGCCCTGTAACGGCCCATGTCCAGTGGCAACTCCATCGTGCCACACGCATGACCAACCCCCCAGAAGGACCCCCCAGCCTGGTATATATGCTGCGGGGGGGAGAAGGGGGGGAGGTAAGCAAAAACTTCCAGTACATTCTCCCTACTACCTGCAATTATCTTCTCCTTCTCCTCCAATCTCCTCTTGACTTGATCGTCGGAGGGCCCCCACTACCCCAGTGGTGGTGCGAGGCTTGCTTGCAGTTTTCCGGTGGAAAGTGGGAGCGTAATCAACACCAACCAAGGCGACTCAGACGGAAACCCCGTTCACACCGCTGTGCCAATCGTTCTCGGTTTGGACCACCAGCAACAGAGTCGACTCGTAATGATCCGGAGTCGACTCGGAGTCCGTGCCAAGTGATTCTGATACGCTTGGAGTCGACTCGTAATATCCGAGTCGACTTCGAGTCTCAGACTTTGGGTTCAAAAACGACTTCTTAATTTGTCCAAAATATCTTGAACCAAGTCTAGAAACATTTAGACAAGATTTTCACTGAAACAACTCAATTGAATTCATTAGTAAACAAAAGATATACTCAAATGCTTTGAGCTCATCAAAATCAAAATAGGGTTTTAATCAATCACTCCACAGTCCCTTCTATCGGTGGGGGGGGGATTCCAACAGACCGGAGGTCATGGATAACTCGTCAAACCCCGTCGTCTGTCATATGTCTAGATTTATTCGACTTGAGTTCGATAGTGGAAAACTCTTTCTCCACTGTATGTTATTGCCCTGGCCAAAGTCTTAGAACTCTGTCTAATAAATCACATAGGATCACTCCTCTTCTATCAAGGTCGATAGATTCCATGTAAGTGCATACCCTACTCCTACAGTGAACCTACTGCAGCCAATCTACACAACAAGGACCCATATGACTAGAGACCATGTATATGTGCAGTCAAACTACAATAACCTCACTGTGAGTAGCCGAAGCACCGCAGGTCAAAGGACCAGTCACACTACTACAACATTAAGTAAGTCACTGACGAGTGGATAGACATCCAAGTGACTTCTTGTCTTGGTCACGCTCAGTACCCTTGTTCTTTAACAAGCACCTGCACTCTCACTTCAGTGTCCCTACACTGTGGACTCGAGTCTCGTCCATCCATAAGGAAAGCGATCTGTGCCACTGATCGGATCGATCACTATCCTCGTGATGATCCATTGATGCATGAGCATTTAGAAATTAATCACCAATGATTACATGGCTCAATTCTCAACTCTTGAGAATATGTATCATCATCTTATTTAATTTCTTGGGACGATTCATAGACACATAAACAATATGAATGAAAAGATGCCCATCTTATTATTCATAATAATAAAATCAAGTACAAATTTATGTTTCAGAGAAAATAATGTGTCTGCCAGATTGGCTTCTAGGGCATACATCTAATAATCTCCCACTTGCACTAAAGCCAATCAGCCATATATCTAAGTCCCATCTTCTCAAGGTGGGCTTCAGTCTTCCTGCGGACTTAGCTGTTTATGAGCGGGTCTGCCACGTGTCACGGAGTCTACTCTCTGTACCTCGACATATTTCTTTTCGAGATAGTCGCGTATGAGGTGGAAACGCCGCTCTATGTGCTTGGACTTCTGATGAGACCTTGGCTCCTTAGCGAGAGCTATGGCGCCATTATTATCGCAGTAGAGTGTGATGGCATCTGATGGCATTACATCTAGCTCTGCAATGAATTTCTTGAACCAGAAGGCTTCCTTTGCAGCTTCAGAGGCGGCGATATACTCAGCTTCCATGGTAGAATCAGTAATGATCGGTTGTTTGGAACTCTTCCAATTTACCGTACCACCATTGCACAAGAACACATGTCTAGATGTAGACTTTCTATCATCAATATCAGTCATAAAGTCTGAATCTGTGTATCCTTCTACCTTTAACTCCGATGCTCCTCCAAAGACCAAGAACAAATCTTTAGTTCTTCTTAAGTACTTAAGAATGTTCTTCACAGCTGTCCAGTGCTCTTCGCTTGGATTCGACTGATATCTGCTAGTGACACTCACAGCAAGGGCTATATCAGGTCGTGTACACAGCATGGCATACATGAGGCTCCCTATTGCAGAAGCATAAGGAATCCTGCTCATGCGTTGAATCTCTTCAGATGTGTTGGGGCACATCTTTCTGGAGAGATGAATCCCATGCCTAAGGGGTAATAGACCCCTCTTGGAGTTTTCCATACTGAACCTCTTCAGTACCTCCTCTATGTACATCTTCTGTGATAGGCCAAGCAACCTCTTAGATCTATCTCTATAGATCTTAATCCCCAAAATGTAGGATGCTTTCCCAAGGTCTTTCATGGAGAACTCTTTTGACAACCAGACCTTGACCGAGGTTAGCATGGGAACATCATTCCCAATCAAGAGGATGTCATCCACGTACAGTACGAGGAACACGACAGCACTCCCACTAACCTTCTTGTAAATACACGGTTCCTCTTCGTTCTTGATGAAATCAAACGATTTGATCGCATCATTGAAACGAGTATTCCAACTCCGAGATGCTTGCTTTAGTCCATAGATGGACCTTTGCAGCTTGCAGACCTTGTGATCTCCATCACTGGAAGTGAAACCCAAAGGCTGCTCCATATAGATATCTTCATCAAGATATCCATTCAGGAAAGCAGTTTTCACATCCATCTGCCATATTTCATAATCATGAAACGCTGCGATGGCAAGCAATGTTCAAATGGATTTTAGCATGGCTACAGGTGAAAAAATCTCCTGATAGTCAATGCCTTCACGCTGACTATACCCTTTCGCCACTAGCCTTGCCTTATAGGTCTCTACCTTTCCATCCAATAGGTACTATACCTTCTGGTGGATCTACTAAGGTCCAGACTTGGTTGGAATACATGGAGTCTATCTCTGACTTCATGGCTTCCAGCCATTTTCGGAATCGATATATGATATCGCCTCGTTGTAGGTCTTGGGATCCTGTACATGTTCCCTATCTCCCATGAGGAACATTTTCTCGGTGTCCTCTACTAGTATACCTAAGTATCTATCGGAGGATGGGAGACCCTACTAGATCTACGAGGTGGAGGAGGTACTACGTGTACTGGCTCTGTATGAATAGGTTCTATAGGATCCATGACTCGTTGCTTTTCAGAGACTCTCTCTTCAAGATCAATTTTTCTCCCACTGCCTCTATCAAGGATAAACTTTTTTCAAAAGACGGCATGTCGGCTCACAAACACATTGTGATCCTCTAAGACGTAAAAATTGTATCCTAATGACTCTTTAGGATATCCAATGAAACGAGCACTTATGGTCCTAGACTCTAACTTGTCCGCCTGTAGTCGCTTGACATGGCCGGACATCCCCAAATCTTGAGATGACCAAGACTCGGCTTCTTACCATGCCATATCTCATACGGTGTGGTAGGAACGGATTTAGAGGGAACTCTATTCAATAAATAAATTGTGGATAATAAGGCATCTCCCCAAAGAAATATAGGTAGATCAGTGAAGCTCATCATGGATCGGACCATATCCAATAGAGTCCGATTCCTCCTCTCTGACACCCGTTGAGTTGAGGTGTACCGGAGGCGTCCATTGTGAGACTATGCCATTCTCCTTGAGATAGTCCCGGAATTCCCCACTAAGGTATTCTCCTCCTCGATCTGATCGAAGAACCTTAAGGTTTTTCCAGTCTGTTTTTCTACTTCATTTCTGAACTCTTTGAACTTTTCAAAAGACTCAGATTTGTATCTCATAAGATACACGTACCCATATCGTGAATAGTCATCGGTAAAGGTAATGAAGTATGAATAACGACCCCTGGCTAGCACATCGAATGGGCCACACACATCAGTGTGTACCAGGGTAAGTATTTCAGTGGTCCTCTTTCCATGTCCTACAAAGGGTAATCTAGCATTTTTTTCTTGAAGACAGGACTCACAACTGGATATGACTCGGAAGTCAATGGGCCAAGAAGCCCTCTTTCTCCAT
>NW_024069126.1:0-67660 GCF_009389715.1 Phoenix dactylifera
GTTGAGCTCCTTTCTTGTGACCATGTGCTTGATGAGCTCGACATCAGAATAGTTGAGCGCGTAGTGCCTGTGGCAGATCTTGTAGTGGTGGTCCTCGAACTCGGCGATGGACGAGGAGAGGCCGATGCCAGTGGTGGTGATGCCGAAAGGGCGGTGGTGGGCCATGGAGGAGAAAGGCGAAACATGGAGGATTTGAGATGGAGTGTGAGTGGAGGAGATCTTACTGGTGCTAGCGTTCTAAGAGTGTGTAGAGCAATGAATTTGAGTCATTAATCTTTGTCATCTTCTTCTCCTCTCCTTTTAGTTCCTGTCCTGCAGCCAGAGCTTGGGATTAGGGTTTGCCTTCTCTAACAGCGAGCCGAGAGATAGAGGATTGGAATTAAGGATTAGGGATTGGGTCGAGATAAACAGGTCTAGGTTAGGGATTGGTTTCAAAAAGTACAATTTGATGAAAAATAGAAAGAAATCAATGAATACTAGTTAATATTGTTCAAAGGAAGCAATGGAACAGTAGGAAAGAAAGGTTTTGATTGAATTTTGATTATTTTTAAATTATCCTATGAACTGAACTGAGTAGACGACCGGTTTCCAGTTAAATCGATCAAACCGATCAATCCAATCTGGTTTTAAAAGTATTGAAAAAGGAGTTCAAAAGAAGGTAGATGGAACTATACAGAAACAAGATAAGCGCATAGATTGGGTGGAGTTAAAAGATACAGGTGGAGATCTGTGGATCCCATCACCAATAGCTGGCATCATATATAATGATGAATTTATTTTGCGCTAATATCTAGCGTGTGTATATGTCATCAAAATAAGAGAAGGAAGCGTTATTTGGAAACGGCATGACGTGACAATAGGGAAAAGAAATTTCAAACAAGTTGAGGTGGGTGTGGGGATAGAACTGAAGTGGAGACGTGTGGATCTCCAATGCGAAGTTGATGTTACATAATAATAGAAGGGATCGATAAAATTTTTTCCAGATACTCCTGTCGATTCTTGGTCAGCTTCTTGTTAAATTTCTCTCATGTATAGTTCCACTTGGAGTGTGATGCAGTGCACGAAAGGTTGCATGGATGTGACGTCGGGATTAAGTTACTGATCATTAGGCTTCACGTTGGAGGGAAGATAGAGCGGGGCAGGGGGGTGATGGTAGCAGTTTTCTTTTCGTACTCCATTCCAATGTGTATATATATATATATATATATATATATATATATATATCCACCATGCCTTTCCCTTGGTTAGTTCTCACGAGGTTGGCAATTCCTTCGCTGCCCATGGGGACACTGTGAGGGAATTCCTTGGATAATCCAAGTCTTCTGCGGAGGAGACACAAGTGTTTCTGCAACAGATCACACAACATACCATTCAACATATATATCTATGAGAGGCCGACTGCATTCCTACTAGTTAGCTAACAGGACAATATGCCGGGGGACCAAGACTATAAGACTGAAGCTTTTCCTTTTGATCTTGCACAGTTAACGTATAGTAGTGATCATAACGTGGCGACTCCTATGAAGCGCTATTGATAGTGTTTGTAATAACTTTATCAACTTCTTAAGAGCCCACGTACCCTAGCCTAAATTTGAGCATGCGGGTGCGTTGGAGAAAAAAAGACAAACATTTTCCCCGCAGGATTCATGATGAGAGGGTGTTGGATTGGTACGGTCAGTCTACGAGTCCAACGGAAAATTTAGTTCGAGTAGCCTCTAAAAGGAAAAGACTCCCTTGCAGCCGGTGGAGGGCTCCCAAAAAGAAGAGTGGGATCTCTACTCCTCTCTCTCCAGCGATACCCGAGCCTTGAGGTACTTTCTACGAAAACTCCAGATGTAATAACTTTTTATCAAATCAAAAAGGAAAAAAAAATCTCCTTCGCAACCGACGAAGGTATCCCAGCCAGAAGTGAGAAATTATTATGTGAAACAAATCCCCCACGAACCTATAGCAACAAGCGCTAGGATTATAATTTATCCTAGCTTCATGATGGATCTATAGTTCATCTAATAATTTCTAAGAGAAGTGGGATCTTTACTCTCTCCACCGGTTCTCGGGCCTCTGGTTTCCCATCGAGATCCCAACCGGAAGAGCGCCGTGTGCGCTGCACGGAAGTCAAAGCGGCATGGGTCTTTTAAAACCGTCTCCTATCCCAATTCCCACGAGCCCAGCTTTGCTATTCCCACCTTCGTTCCTTATTCCAGCAATCCTCTTTCGCTTCGTTTCCTGGTCCTCGTGGAACCTAACATGCCGAAAGGGGAAGGACCGACAGAAGGACCGCGCGACTCGTGCCACGTGGCGATGACGAGAGCAGTTGAGGTGTCTATCCGTCGTATACTCGTATCCGAGGTGGATCCCACTGCCTTTGGTTTTATTCCGGAGTGGACAAAGCCGGGCAGATCAGGGTCAAAATCCATCGCCCGCCGCGTTAATTGTTTTGGAAGTCAAGCCCACCCTACCTTACCATAGGTTAGACTCGGGCTACATATGGGCGGGCCCAAGTTCGACAAAGGCAAGTGAATCCGTTTAATCTTTGTTCTCCTTTGGGCCCACATAATTTCTGCCCATGTCGACATGATGAGTTGTTACGTGGGTCTGAAACAATCCTTTTCTTTTCTTCTTTTCTTTTTCTCTTTTTTTTTGGTACATCAGAGGGTGAAAACCCAATTAAAAAAAAAAAAAATATATGGTGAGATGGTTAATGGATCCTCTAATGATCTTTCCGGATCTCTCCAATGGTGCAAACATTACTCCTACCTCGCAATCTTTTGGCATTAGGCAGCCCATCATATCACTTGTTTCTGGTGCATGACAAAATAGAAGAAAAGCTGAAACATTTCCTTAAAAAACAAAAGAAATCGGAGGTTGCAATCTTAGAGTCTCTCTTTCATACATGCTAGGAAATAATGAAGGCGAGGGAAACAAGTCTCCATCTAAGAGTATCCACCAATCTCTCTGTCAAGTTCATAGTAAAGTTCTCCAATCACTGATTCATTGCTGTAAGAATAATGTCGGTAGTTGCAACATGAAGATCCTGTAAAAAGTTTCTCCAAAAAAAAATCTTATAAAAAAAAGGTTAGTAATCTACATTAGATTGAGGGTTTATTTGGTAAAAGATGAAAATTTCACCAGGAATATCAGTGGGATGGATGTAATTAAAGCATATAAGACGTTGAAGAGGCTCGACCTAATAATCGTAAATAATATGTTTAGGCTCATTGATCAACCAGTTGACATTTTTCAATAGATGGTAGAAAAGAGTATTCCTGAACCATTCAAACAACAGAGGGCTGGGTCATGAAATATGCAATGGGTAAATCGACCTGCCTTGTTGGTTGGAGTTTAAGTGAAGAAGTAATCTTCCAACCTTCTACTCAGTGTTGAAGGAGTCTAAGATCAATTGGAATGATGATAAACTTATGTAGGAAATTTTCTTGTCCCTCAAGCTGAAATAATAAGCCATAGAGTTAATGTAAAGCTCAGTTCTATATGTTTAGAACACTAAGCAATAGTTAAGTTGATTACATTATATAGGAAACTTCGAATAGTCGTTATACAACTTTCTAGCAAAGTATCAAAAATATGATACACTACAACGAGCCATTATTAATTAAAAAATTGTCATCATAATCATCATTATCATCATCTGAGATTATAAGGGTTGATCTCTACCATTTACTTTGTATCTACACACCTGTTTGAGGAATTATCTCCAACTAGATTTGAATCCTTGTCCCCTAGCAAGGGGTATCACCATACGAGCAAGTGAAGTGCTTGATAATATTAGGATTTTTTTAGTTAGAGCCAGGTATGGATTAAATTTTCTAGCCTAAACTTTAAATGGGTCGAGTATGAACTACAAGTTTATCCCCAAGTTACGAGGGTGAAGCTCTATTTAGATTAAAATAATTTAAATAAGCTTATTATGATATTGAATAAAAATTCAAATAATTAGTATTTTTATTAATATTAGTCATTTAATTTTTAAAAATTAGCCGATATTAATTTTAGAAATTAGATTGGAGAGGTTAGATTAGGTCTATTAGGGACAGGTCTTGAAAATATATTAGATTAGTCTCAGAATGGGTGACTCGAAATGGCCTATCGGTAGGTATGGATCGAGATGCATTGAATCGATCTCAGGTTAGGGTGGGTGTGAGTAATATTTCGATGTTGTTTGGTATTATATCAAGCCAATACAATACTAAATAAACCATCCTAGTGACCGTTATATTCTCCTCTATTAAGATAATGAAGGGTGCCACGGAACTATAAATTTGGTCCGCGGACCGGACTTAATCTGGAAGCCGACCTTGGACCGGCCCAATATCCGGCCCAATGATTCCCTCGATATATACCCACAGAAGGAGGTGGTTGATCCGGCTCTCTTGAGGGTTTCTTTCCCCGGAGTTCGACAATAGGGAGGAGAGAAGAGGAGGAAAGGGTGCTTTCGCTTCAAGAATGGCGGACGATGACTACAACGACATGGACTTCGGGGGGTCTGTCCTTCCCCACCTCTCTCTCCCCACCTCTCTCCCCGTTCCCTGATTCGTTTCTTTGATCGTTCTCTTCTTTGTATCGTTCTCTGTCAATAAGTTCCAGCGAGGATTCTGTTGGGAAAGATTGAGTAATCTGCATTCTTGATTCACTTCTTGTATGGCGATCTTTAGTTGATATTTCTCCGATAAGATTTGTTCAAGTTTAGGTATTATCGGTTAATCTACGTTATTGATTTCTCTAGTTGGGGCGACGTTTGGTTCATATTTCTTATGATAAAATTTGTTCATGTTTAGGTATAGATTACCCTGTATTCTTGATTTCATTTCTTTGTGCGGTGATCTTTTTTGATATCTCTGATTAATTTGTGATGGTGGAATATTGGTTTCTGATTGCTCTTTCTTTTTGTTTGTGGTATAAGCATGTGATGGTTGTAACTGATCTATGTTAAGTGGTTCTACAAGTGGCTTTAGGGCATTGTGTAATTTTCTTGGGTGGACATCGCGCGGGGCCCCGGGGGGGGGGTGGGGGGGTGGGGGGGGTTGCCAATGGTATTGAAGAAGTTGATGGTTATCTTTATTATCCTCCAGAATTTTCTTTTTCCTTTTGGTTTCTTTTTAATAAAACTTTTTTGGTCGAATTCCACCTTTTGTAATAAAACATTTTGAGAATTATTTTGAAAGGAAATATTTTGCATCGGAAAACATGTATTATTTGAAATGAAATATGGTATATGATTTGTTTGATGTTTCCAGAAGAATGTGAAGTAGGAAAAAGGCTTGTTATTTGAGGATATATTAGCATAATTATACTGAATTTTAGGCATAAGTACAAGCACATATATATGTATATACATATGTATATGTGTATATATACATAAGCATATGAATATAATACATTTCATACCTGTGTCTACATTTAGCTCCATCTGTGTTTTTCCCCAATATGGCATTGTACACTATATAAAGTATGCATGCTTTGGATCAACCAATATAGACATGACACTCAAACCTATAATAGTTTTTTAAATTTGATGGATTATAACAGAGTTAAAAACGTAACTCATAGTTTGTGGTCTTGGTAAGGGGTCTAATTTCTTAGGTAGTTGGGCAAGTTGCTGAACAAGGGTTTCTATGTATAAGTTGAAAATTATGTTGAGGATTCCTGACTTTGTAAACCTCTTGCTATCAGGTTGTTTAACTTAAAGATGAGAGAAGGATCAATGGAGGAATTGAATAAACTTTTGTGAATGACAGTTATCGTGACTTCAATGTCCAAGAATTGATTCAAAGTTCTTGGTCAAGGACATTTGACAAGAGAGGGCTTTGTCATGAAATATGGGATTCTAGGCAATGGGTAAAAAGACCTGCATTATTGTGAAGGAGTAATCCTCCAACTTTTTCCTAGGTCTAGAAGGAGTTAAAATGAAGTGAAATGATAAATTTCATATAGCAAATTTTCTTGTCCCTCAAGATAAGCCATAGAATGTAAAACTTGATTCCATATATTGAGAACACTAATTACTAATTAAGTTGATTATGTTAGCCCAGGCAACTACATAGTTGATTTTTTCTTTGCACAGCATAAGTAGGTTATAGATTGGAAAGAGAAAGAGCATAGAAGATAGGATACAGGAGTCTCTCTATTACACAATATATAGTTATGCAGTCTATTAAAAGATTTAATTAAAAAAAACGTATTTTTTCCAGTTAAATCTCGATAGTTTAATATGATTAGATCATTTCTACATATAAAGGCCATGAATTTCTGAAAGTACAGCCTAATCTGGGGGAGAACAATTTTGATGTGAACCCTTTGATGGAACTTAATGGATTCAAAAATGAAAAGCCCCAATAAGTGATAAATGCTTCTTATGAAGCACCAAGATACATAGTGTGCTGGGTACTAAGAATTCTGTATCTTTGTGGTATACTTTGAAGTTCAGATTACCAAAAGCATTCATGGAGTTCACCCAAATATCGAAGTTGGTAATGGTGAGATATTTGAGTCATGATTGATATATAAGAAGGGCTCTCAGAGACCATACATCTCCTTGTATTTGTCGTAGATAAAATTGATTTTAGATGTGGTCATTGCTGATGGCATAATATCATCTTAATGAGACAAGATTAAGGTTAAATGCTCAAGTAGCATGATAAGAAAGCTTTGTTTATAAGGTCTGAATTTAGCAGGAAAGCTAAATGTATGGTATTTTATTAGCATTTATTCATATGTATATGGAAACTTTTAACTTGACAAGTTAGTTGTTGAGTATATAGCTAAACATACCATGTTTGTTAGCATTAATTCCTATATTTTCTGAAACGAGCTGTTACAAATTGAAGGGAAATAAAAAGATTTGTGAGGCATAAAGACAGGTTCTATAAATAGCTAACAATCCCTACATATCAACCTTCTCTTTGAGAAGCAATGACAGTTACTAGTCCCTTGGCTGAGTAGAAGAAATTTGAGCTGATCTTCATCAAAGTATTCAGCCAACAGTAGAGCGGTAGCATCACCCTTCCTTTACATCTACCCAAAAAATGTGGATCCGAAACAAGGCTCGCACCATTTGCAGGGACCTTGAGACAAATCAGAGCCCTTTGTAAATGCACTTAGTGTTTTGCAATAATGAGACTTCGAAGGAGTGGGAGGGTTGGATAGGGTAGGGTAGGGGAGAGGCAAAGGTTTGGTTTATCCTTCCTGCTCATCAGACTGAGGGCATTTATCATTGTATCAAACCACAGCCAGATCCAAGGTTTGATCCTTAATTTAGAGGAGGGAAAGGAAGAGTGCTCCCCCTTTTATGGGGTTTGGTCCGTAATGCAAACTATGATTCCTATTGGAATTATGAATCTTGTCAATTTTCAGGTCTTTTATGCAAGCTTCCTTTTCAAAAGCATAACTTGAGTCATACATTTCCATTTGAGGCATGAGAGCACTTGTTTCGAAACTAACTTTGAGTTCTAAAAGTTATTATTATTAGTCATAGCTAGTTCGATCGTTATGACATATGAGGGTCAAACATTGGTTTGAAGTTTTAAAACAGTATTAGTCTCGAATCATTTTAGGGAAGTTTTTATGCATTTTTTGGTTGAATTAGAAGTCCGAAATGGTACAGTATTGGGTGGGAAGTGTTTTACAGACATCTTAGTTGATATAGGAATTGTTTTGATGGCTTTTTATAGCTAGGGGAATCATACCTATGAATAAACAACTTATTTTCTTGATTTTTGTATAAAATTTCTTTCTTGTGGCAGATTCCTTGAAGTCCTAAGGGTCAGGCAGGTAGACAAGTTTTCAAATATGTTGTACTTTATTGCCTATAAGAAAACTTTAGATGCAAGTAATTCAGGATTCGTTTATTTGAAGAAGTTCTGTCTATATGGAGTTACTGAGAGTCTGAACTAGTTGCTTTGGGATGCAAGAAGTTGGAGTTGCCGAGACTAGATGCTATTGGTAAAATCCCCATGATCTTGAACTTCGTTGTGAGGAACCATATGGATCAGAGCGTTGATTTTTGTATACTTCTTATCAGATGTACTTCATTTGTGCGACATGATCATTGATGTGCAAAATTTCACCAATTTCGGATTGTGAGATATGGTCAGCAAGCTAAACATAAGATCTCGTCGATTGCAATATATTGTGAGATATGGTTTTTTTCTTCATGATAATTTATGTGCATGATCAACAAAACCTATGTGTGGTTGAGGTGCATCGAGATATTCTTACCAAATCTTTTAATCATGGTTAAAAGAAAGATTGATGTATAGTAAGATTAGATTCTCGATTTTATCGATGTATTTTTTGTTGAGTATAAGGTTTTAGGAAGTTTAGAGAAGGCCTTGAACTCGTGGATGAATTCTTTCCAAGAAGAGATTGATGAAAACAAGTTATCACATTGGATTTACAGATTATGTCAATATGCTGGTCTTTTTAGTGAGCTGCCTATATGAAAGCATAACTTGATTTATACATCTTGTTTTGGGGTGTCAAGTTCTGTTTGGTGTTTTCTTTGCATGAAAGCTTCTCCTAAGATCTTTTTCCCCTTGTAGAAGCAATTTTAGATATTGTTACCAAAACTTCTCTAGAAAGCACTTTCTTGCTTTAGAAGTTAAAGTACTTTTCTTAAGCAACTTCAAACATGCCCTAATATTACATGTTTTGGACTTGACCAAAAGTCCTACAAGTTTCTTATGATGAGTTTTTGTTTATTCTGTTATGAGGGTTAAAATTTGGCTTGAAGTTTTAGATTATGACTAGTTTTGAGTTCGAGACATTTTAAGAAAGCTTTTCCATGGCTTATGGGTAGGATTGAAAGTCCTAGATGGCATGGTGTTGGTTGGTAGTTATTTTACAGGGGTTTTAGTTGATTTAGGAGTTGTTTTGGTTGCTCTATAAACAGTGAAAGCCATGCCTACGAATAAACGGTGTACTTTCTGAGTTGTAATTAAAGTTTCTTTCTCTTGGTGGGTTCCATGAAGTTGGGTGACCTCTTAGTCCTAGTTTTGTATGGACATAGACATGAGAATTGGATTGGACACATGTCCAAGTGTCTGACTCCACAAGAGGAAAGAAAAGGAAGACACCGGGATACGAGAAAATAATTTTAGGGGATATATAATATTGATAAAATAAACAGTAAAAGATATCATCTATTAAGGTCTTTCAGTGTACATGGTTCTCATTCAAACTTCCCAATAAGCATAAGGATTTAAAGAAAATGATATTTTGCAAAGTTATTTTAGTTCTTCATTCTTGACTAGTCACTAAAAGGAACAAAATATCACTTTTGACGTTATTATATTGGGTTAAACTAATTATTGGAGGAGTCTAGCAATCTACTAATTTCTGAAAGTTGCAACAAAATATACTGTAAGTATCAAAGTGTTTGATACATATCTGATTTGTATACGTATCTGACATGGATTCTAGGATCTGGAAATGTTCAAGTCAAACATCACACCTGTAGTCTTTGATTGAAATAAGGAAGCATATAGGATGTGTAATAATTCATAAATTTTGATGGATTGCATGACACTTGTACTCCTAAAAGCAAACTCAAGGGATCTCTTTTTTGTCAAGCACTGATTAGTAACCACCAGCCCCTCTATACCAACACTAGTCCTTGTATTGAGACCTATTGATATCAATGTTATTGCATCAAGTTCTCTTAGATTGCATTTTCTGTTGTTAAAATTGGACTATTCAAGAATATATCTTTATTTAGTTGCACACTTCTAATTCATGGCACATTACGGCCAATCTGTTGCTAGAAGCAACTACTAAGCTTTTCAGTTATCGGCCAATAATGATTATCACTTAGCAAAAACAATTGTGAAGACTTTCCTTAGTTGACCACTAATAAAACATAGCATGCAATCCTATTCCAATACTAAAAACAAGTGTGTGAAGCCTTTACTAACTAGCCAGTAATAATGCATAGCAAATAAACACTGGTTCGTTACAGGAAACAATTGCTAAACGATTCCTTATGTGGCCACTAAGTGCATAGCTACTAATCGTTATTACGCCAAAAAGCATCTTAATTAGATGCATTCAAGGCTAAACTCCCATTACCACAAAAAAACTTTCATTCTGTTAAACCTCTTTGACCAAGTTATTAAGTTAGCAAAGTTTTGGCGATCGCTGTTGCTTAAAGAGAAGAATGGCGAAGCGGAGGAGGATGGACATGGTTGTGACTAAGATTAGTGGATTCCCTGCAAGGAATATAATAGAGATTTTGCTGGAATCACATAAATGGTCTCCCCAAAGCATTCATTTGGTGTTCTCTGTCAAGCTCAATGCTCTTGAGAGTGATGGTTTGCTCAACAATACCCTTTGCTCTACTTGGTCTCACTATTTCCCTGATGATGTCCAATAATGACAAGCAAGGCCACTTTTAGCATGGATGAAGTGCAAGGTTGCTTTGGAATAATGTGTAGTGTCTGCATACCTTGTGACTGGGGGGTAATTAAATATGATGACAACAACATCTTGCGAAGTTCTATGGCTTACAGTTTTGGACTAGGTGAGTGCACATATGATCCACATTATGCAGGTGAAACAAAATGGTGGTGTGTGGTAAAGCCAACAAGAAGGGGTTGAAAGTTAGTTTCTATATTAGAGGAAGCATAGGAATTGCACTCGATGAGAATAAATTGGAGATTCTGTTAGATGGTATTAGCATGTTGAATGAAGATCCATGTAACACAACCTAAAATGGATGGAAGTGGAGCAGCTGGTGCTATGGTTGATCTTAGATAGTTGGTATTATTGTTGTTGGTTATGGTTACTCATTGGTAGATCTTTCTGTTCTGTCATTCTTGTTGAACAATAGTTCCTATTTCTCTTGCTAGTGTCTCTTATCAATTTATCCTCTCAAAATCTCTAACTTTTTTATTTATCAGTTGTGATACCTTCAGATACTAAAAAGAATCGTCATCGTTGGTGGTTGTGGCATACAATGTGATCTTTTTAAGAATCGTCATCATTCTAGCCAGTGGTCACTCTCGAGACATTTTCTTTAGCCTGTAGTTGCTATTCAGATCATTTAAATAAACCCATAATCTTGTTCTTGCTAGCTGTCATAATGTTTTTGCTGAAGTTTTACTTTGAGGAAGCTTTATTAGGAATTAATTTTTTTTTTGAACTATTATTTGATTATTATACTGGTTTACTTTTTATTTATTGTTTTTCAGATTGCTTAATGGTGATCACATGTTATCAGACATGGTTGTTGTCCACTAATTCCATTTCAAGTAGTTTGTACCTTTTTTTTTTTGTTTTCGAGGAAGTTTCTACTGTTTTGTGTGGGCTATATCCCATACTGTTCAGGAACATCCAAATTCGGTTCTTCTATTTCTGTTTCAACAGCTTATGGAGCTGTTATAAAATTGTCAAGGAGTTTAGTCTTTTAGTGACATTCCAGCAGGCCATGACTGACCATAGCATCTAGATTTAATAGTCATAGTTTTAACTTCTTCTTTATCATGCTTTGCTTAATCTTACATTTTATGAAGACAGTATATTTTTATGGTAAAGGCTGATTGCTGGATGCCAAGAGTTGATTGAATTCACTTGATATGAGTCCACACATGCGACAGTAGAATGACATATTATGATCCATTCTAGAAATCATATATTTCCTCTAGTTTTTAGCCAACATTTGTACAACTGCGACTAATACTACAAAAGTTTATGCATATCCTTATGGTAGTGTTGCTCATGCTTTTGTGATATCTAATGACTTGCTCCAAATTAGACTATTCTTCAGTTATATCATGGTTATCACCATTATGCTGCCATTGTTATATTTTCCCTAAATTTTCTGATCATTCTTGTTCAATATAATCTTATGTCTATTAAAATCTTAATTTATTTCTTTTGAAGCTGTTATAGACTTAAGGTTCACAAGTTACTCCATGTTGACATCTGAATTGTTTATGCAGGTATGAAGATGAGCCTCCAGAACCTGAGATGGAGGTATGAGCTAACCGTTTTTCAATTCAATTTATGCAATTCTACCCCTTCAAATGATTTGGTTTTGGGCAGGAAGGAACAGAAGTGGAGCCAGAAAACAACAATGAAGATGTTCCAGATGATGTCGTGGGTGCAGAAGGTGAAGAAAAGGAGCAACAACCTGTCGAACGGCCTCGGAAAACATCAAAATACATGACAAAATATGAACGTGCTAGAATCCTGGGCACACGAGCTTTGCAAATTAGGTTTGTGCTTCAACATTTTAGATTTCAAAACTGTTCATGCAATTTCATTTTCTATTAACTCTTTTCTATTTTTTGACTCTGATTGAACAGTATGAATGCACCAGTGATGGTTGAGCTAGAGGGCGAGACTGATCCTTTGGAGGTAAGATTGTGCCATACAAGTAAGATCTTCTCAGATTGATTAAGAACAAAAATTCTGTTGTGTTTTTTCCTAAGTTTTATTTTATGATCTTAGATAAGAATTTGATATTTAGTTTTTCATTGATAAGCACCTACATTCATGATATGTTATTATGAAGAGTTCAGATTGTTAATTAAATATAATGTGATGGGTAGCTCGGGATTATTTCTTATGATGTGAGTAAATTTGCTGATGGTTGTAAACAAGGTTGCCTAAGTGGGTTTAATGAAATTTTGTCAATTGCTTTAGAAGAATATGCTCAAGGTTCACCGGACTTATACTAAGGGTCGTATTGGCCGGGTACCGGTTTGCTTTGGTACAGGTATGCACTGTATCAAGCCGAGGTGTACCAAAGGATCATGAGAAGAGGAGGGGAGAGAGGGAGAAAACACTAATCCTAATCCTAGGAGGAGGAGAATCGTGGGTGGGGAGAGAAGATGAAGGGGTGAGTGGGGAGAGAAGATGAAGGTGTGAGTGGGGAGAGAGAGAGGGAGGGGGAAAGAGAGAGAGATGTACGGTGCGTTGGTGTCGATTGAGAGCATTGGGATTGGTGTCAGCATAAGCATTGATGTTGGCGTCAGCATCATCATCAGGTACTGGTAGAGCCTCCGGCGACGGTGTGGTGGAGTTTCGAAGACCCGGTTCATGGTGGAAAGGGATTAAGAGAGAGGTAGAGAATGAAGCCACAAAGGGATTGAGGAGGGGGGGGGGAGGTATCAAGGGGTTTTGAAGGTTGAATCATCTAGTTCTTGGCCGGTTTAGTGCGGCCCAAACGTTGGTTCGAGACAATTTGCAAACCCTGGATATGCTATTTTTTAATGCATATCTTTTTTGAATAAGTATAGAAAATTATTGGTGAATTAGGACTTCTTTATTAACCAATTCATCTAATGAGATGAAGATGCTAAACTGTTGAAGAGTTGTAGCGATTCTGATTTATAAGAATATAGGTCAAAAATTTAACTAGATGTCGATGGACCAAAGCTATGAGTCAGCGTAGGATTATATAGGAGATAATGGCGGGGAAAAGATTTAGACAGGCAACTGGTATATCAGCAAGCCAATTTGGTTTTTATGAATGAGAAAGTAAATGAAGAAATGATTTTTTTATTGCTTATATAGTTGGTAGAAAGATTTCAGGGGTCATGATCAAAGGCTACTGATGGATGCTTTATCAAATGGTTATCATATTTAATGTGAAGATAAGGCTAGAATGATTTGTTTGACTCATGTATAGACTTCCCAACACAAAGACTTTTTTGGATGAGAATTTGCATGAGGGCCTGTTTGGTTGGAGGTAAGTCAAAAATAGTTTAAAAGTTCGGTACAGAGAAGTGGTTTATCAAGAATCTGCAGATCACTTAAACCTGTTTGTCTGTATGAATGAAAGTCTACTTTTTTATACTTTCAATATTTGTTCTGTAGTAAGTTACATGGTATTGAATTATTAATGAAGCATAATTATCCAGAAGTGCAACTTCCACGCCATTTGGTTGGAAGTCAAAATCTTAACAATTGGGGTGCCTGGGAAGCTTACTTTATAACCAAATGCTAGAGGTGCCCAATTTCACTTGACGTCTCCTATGCACACTTACCAACAAGCAAACAGGCCCTAAGAGGAACTTGTGCAAGTCGTCAATGGAGATCACTTGACAGCAGAGTATGTTTTGGTACCATTGCTATCAATGGTTGCATTAGCCACGGAACACATGCTGTCTTCCTGAATTGACTAGCTAAATTGGCTTTAGATGCCTTGTTGTTCTTGAAGAAGTTTTGATGTGAGCGTAATATGGGTCGGTAATGTGCCTTTGGCTACTTTTAGGTTTCTTTAGTCAGTTAAGATAAGGATAGATGATAACTAGTTCATGGGCCTAGATCTGCTGGTTGGTATATGAGGGGCATATTGTGGTTGTGACATTGAGTTAATTTTTATGGAAGATTTTTTGGTGGATTTTTCCCATATACCAGTTACGATTAAAGAGTTCTACATATTTCTTCCCTCCCTCTTTTTCTCCATTCTACCTCCTAATATCTTTTTCTCCTTCCCTTTTACTCTTTTCAGAATTCTCTATTCTGATGCCAAACTAGGGTTGTGAAGGGAACTGTTAGAGCACAAGGGTCTAACAATTATTTGAGTGAAAAGCAGATTATATAGAATGCGGATATAATGGAAAATAAAGTGAAAAATGAAGCATCTAACATAATCAATGGATAAGATATGCTGCAAAGTGACTATTTTCATTATAGTCAGCTGTGGTACAAATGGTTGGGAAATAAATTTGGCATTATGAAAAGCTGAATGGAAGAGTTACTATGGTGTATTTTCATAGACATTTTTTGGAGACTTGAGGGAAAAAGATTAAAAGAAACAATCACGTTGGAGATATAGCAGGTTCCATGCTGGCCAAAGTAAATGGATGTAGCAAGAGCATTAGAGAGAAAGCTACTTAGGTGGTAGTTCTTGAACCAGGAAGATAAGATTTGAATAAGGTCTCAAAAAAAGCCTGAAATTCGTATAGGCAGAAGATAATGTTTTTGACTTTGATCGAAGTGTTTTTATTGTCTACAATGGATATATGAGGTATCTTGAGGCAGGACATAGGTAGTGGCAGGAGCAAAGAGGGGAATACCTGAGATTACATGGACAAAAAGGCAGTGAAGAAGCAGATAAAGGTGTTTTACCTTAGTAGCAGACTTAACCTTTGGCAGGAACGGATGACTCAGAAGAATCTCGATATCTGATCCCAACTAGTTGGCATCAGAGATGCAAGTGGGTTGAGTAGACCTACCTCTGACTATTACCTCTACTTTATTTGCACCTACCTGTAGCGTAGACACATCACCTATGGATTGTGAATGGATCCAAAATTAAGAATTGAATACCAATGGCGTTGGAACTGATTTGTAGTTGACTACAATGAAATGGAATTGATTATCATAGCCCTTCAAATTGAGACCTGACCTGAGATTAAACTGAAAAGGGACTGGACCTGCAGCAGGCCCTCAGCATGCCTAGTGCATATGTTGTTTAGGTCCACATTTTACTCTGGAGCTTACTGAGGTTCCTTCAAGGTAAGTGGTATCCAGATTCAGCCTAATCCACTTACACCCCTGTTTCTTCCATACCTGCCAGCTGCTAGAATCATTGGAATTACCTGCAGGAGGGTTGATATTAGGTTGACAGGCATCATCTATGCTCAATCCTATAGATCATCCTCCTATATTTTGCAATGAATCCCATCTTTTGGTGACGTGGATTTATGACAAAGATGATGATTGATGCTCATGTCATGACAATGTTTGCCCTATGGGTATATAGAACTAATTGTTTTTTTAATATTTTTCATGGTCTGTTTTAGATACATCTCTAACCATTCATAAAAAATCGGTTTGGCATGCTCGCACATTTTCCTGAGCAATTCAGGTATTAGATTTTGGTCGTTCAGAACTGGTCTGATTTTATGACTCCTTGTGCCATTTTAGATTGCAATGAAGGAACTTCGAGAGCGTAAGATACCATTCACAATCCGGCGGTATCTGCCAGATGGAAGGTGTGCAAATCAGTTAGTTCAACTAGTAATTTTTTTTCCGAAGTAATTTTATCATCAAGCATGCTGATGTTGACTTCATTGTGACAGTTATGAGGACTGGGGAGTCGATGAACTTATAGTGGAAGACTCTTGGAAGAGGCAAGTTGGCGGGGACTGAGTTATTGCCTTCATCACTTTGTCATTTAGATGCTCTGAAATTTGGACATTTTCTGTCTGTGTGTTTTATATTTTCGTATCATCTAGTCTCTAGCGATGCTTAGAGCTGTCAGCCTGTTACCCAAGCTTCCGTTGGTGTACTACCCTTGGACTTGCTGTTTAATGGTTAAATCAGGTGCAGTTTACTTGCTTCTGAACCATTTTTCTGGGGAGGCGTTTTATAATGCTACCAAGTGTTTGCTTGCAAACTCGTGAAGGTAAACTTGCAGCTTGCTTGCTTCTAAACTGTGGGTGCACATCAGAAGCATGGTTATTGTTCAGAGAAACAAAATTGAACTCATAGGGGGCTTTCTAGTTTCTAGTAGAATCCCATGCTTTTCATTCAAATTTATTTCCATCTTTCTTGAGTTTTACTATTTTCATTACTTCGTTCCCATTTCTGGATATCTGTAACTGAACGTGATCACTGTCTCCCCAAACCCTTGTAGGGCCACTTTTGGGTTGTTTTTTTGTTGTTGTTGTTGTTTTTCGTTTTTAATCCAATTCTTGTCAAGATCCTCTTGCATTTATCTGGAAACTCAATTGTTCCAAGAAACTTGTGCTTCCCCAGATACATTGTTGGAATTACATTATCGGTATGGCCTGGATGTGGAATCTCAGCACGTTTCTTGCTGTTAGGGAATGGTCTGATGGCGGCCCAATGTTCCTGTCATGATATTACAGTTTTCAAAAATATACTGGTATTTCATTATGGCCGTTCCTATCTTGCGGTGGAAAGTAGTGTAGATGCCAAGAATATAAAACGCCAGGATCGCTTGTATCACTGCCCGAAGGGGGTTTGCAAACCTTCGGCTACAGCCAGGTAAGGTTGTTCCTGTCATGATCTGATGAGAGGTATATTAGCCGAAGTAATTGGTCTGATATGCTCCAAGATATCAACGGATGTAATATTGAAAAATTGGTCATTGATATTTAACCATTTTTCTTATGAGTTTTTAATTACCAAAACTAAATACTACATGAAAGAATCGGGTGCTAGATGGCCTGATTTGGTAAAATCTCTGGAGACATGGTACAAGACTTGTATACATTCCTTGGGGTTTCAAACGCAGCGTAGCCTATCAATCCGACAAATGGGAATTACAGGAAAAAAAAAAGAGGACAATTATTGTATTTTGCTTGCCCATATTTTTTTTGTGTCTCTGTTCAGTATTTTCCTCCATGTTGCATTATCGTTTTAGATGTATCTATCAGTAATTGGGCAAGTGCAAGGGATCGGGAGTTTATGAAAGGAGCCTGATCGATAAACATATTTTTTAATACTGGTCAAAAGTGTATGTGCAATTGCACCTGGTATAAGGGAAAATGTAATTAAGGCTTATAATTGATCATTTACTTAATAATAGAAAATCAAAGCTATGCATTTAAACATGACCGTTTGTTCATATCTGGAGTCATTCTTTCTTACCACTCCAAAATGTGATCATATTGCTAGCAGCAAGAGATAGAATGTCCTTATTGCCATTTTTAGCATGCGATCACATTTCATAAAAAAAAATAAAACTCTACAAAAGTTTAGGAACAAAAATTAGTAAGGCTGTAAAGCAAGAATTTTTTTTTTTTTTTTAATTTTACATCGAGAACTTACATAACAGGTGTAAGTACTGCCCAAAGAGGCCGTAAAGCAAGATTGAGAGGAGCTTAATTGACTGTGAAATTTCTCCTAATTAAATAACAAGATGCCAGCTCCAATTATTATCGCAATACAATACGCCATGCTCCAATTAGACTCCAGATGTTATGTGATATGTCAAGCATGCTGGTTGGTGCGGTTAGAGTTGGAGGTTCAATCAAAATATAAAGGAGTCGTGGAGACCTTACAGTCTCCTCTATTTATCTGGTAGTCTTCAAAGCTTGAACAGAAATACTGGGAGTCTTGAACAAGGGCATCAATCTCTTGTAGGAGTCCACTGGGAGCCTCGAAAAGACTCCTGAAGTAGCCAAGTAGTATAAGAGCCATCGAGTGGGTACTCTATTGAACCTACATTAGAGTCTTAGTGGGACTATGCAGTTTGAAAGAATGCTTACTTTGATGGCTATGATGTTTCAAACTAAATATAAAAGTTAAGAATGCTTACTCGAGCTTTCATAATATTCCTCAACATATCATTTAACTAGGACTACTTTTTGTTTGCCATTCTTTTACTTGCAATAACAAGGGTCTGAATCCAAGCTCATGTTCAATATCATATTCTCACTATCTTTTTTGATAAATAATCCTAATGTTTTGAGCATATCATATTCTTACCACCATGTGATAATATTTTTCTAGCAAGCATCTTAACTTTTTGAGAAATTTATCAGAAATCCTACGAATTGCTAATCATTATAACCTCTTTTTTTTTTTTTTGAATGATGAGGGAGGTTAAATATAACGACCCAGCCTGTATTGCAAAAAGAAGGGAACTATTTACATCGAGAGAGAAGGTAGGAGTTCAGAGAAATTGTCCGAGATGCACAGGTGAACAACTCCAGGCAAAAACTAATTGAAAGCTGAAAAGAGAAGGTAGGTTTTAAGAGAAGGTGTCCGAGATACAGAGGTGAACAACTCCAGGCAAACACTAACTGAAAGCGGAAACGAGGTATATGAGAAGTTATAAGCTAAATTCAAGGGGCGGCCCAGAAGAGAGAAGTAACCTTATTAGATCCTACGCACCTGAGCCTTCAAGCAGGAAAAGGGAGACCACCAACCAGAGTTTTCGGAGGATTCCAACTCATAGAAAACTTTACTATTCTATGATAAGCAAATTGTACTTGTCTTCTCCACATCCCTGGATCATTCGCAAGAAACCACCAACCCCATTTTGCCACCTTCCACTTTTCCAAGACACAGTCTTCCAATTTGCCTGACAGCTTGAGGAACCTTTCCAAAGAAAAGACTCTTTGAGTTTGTCAAGTGCTTATTATATTTCTTTTTGGCTTGAGCAAATACAAGGGTATCATTTGCATATTGGAGTATTTCATTCACCCACATATAGCTATAGCAGCATTATTGAACACCTACATATTGGCTCAACAGCAATAATAAAAGATAGTTAAGGATGATTTTTTTCAAAAGCTTTAGAGAAGTCCAATTTACATATGACCCCAATTTGATTAACCCTTCTTGAATGGGACAAAATTTCATTTGCACAAAAGATATTATCCATGATAGACCTTTCCTTAATATAAGTTGTTTGGGCCGGATCACTAAGATCATTCATGATAGGTTGAAGCCTTAGTAGGGTTCAAGGATATCTTATAATAATAAGAATATAATAAAAGAAAAGAAGATAAAAAATAACAAATAGTTAATACAATTTTTTTTTCTTCTGAATTTTGGAGATGGCTCTAACTTTTTCGTTTAATAAGTATAGAGATGGACAACACCAAAACATGAGGAAAAGAAAACATAAACTTATATAGAATTATCAAAAAAAAAATTAATCGAAAAGTTACAAACCTCCATATGCTTAATCGCTTTGGAGGCGTTTGGTATGGGGTGATCGTCCCAGGATCAAGGATAATGTGGGTGGAGGTGATGGGATCACCGCATTTGGTTCACCACAGTGATCCTACGTGGCAATAATCCTGTATTACCTCCACTCCTCAAATTACCGTCCAACTCGATGATGGGATACCCGTCCTTGAGGTTGGAAATCCAAGATCACCCCATGGCAGTGATCCTGGGTTGAAAGTTAAAGATAAAAATATCCCTCAATTTAGCAGAAAAATTGATATATCAATATACCATCAATATATTATGTCAATGTTATATATATATAATATTATGTTGATATTATATATTATATTAATGATATATATTATAATATAATATATTACTAATCATATTATTATCCTATTATTATTGAAGGATAATTTTAAATTATAGGAGAAATATATTATTATATTTATATTTATATAATGAAAATATTTAATATATTACTCCTATTTACCTTATTTTCCTAATCAAAATAATTATTAGTATTAAAAATCTATTATAAGTATAAATAAAAATATTAATTCTATAATAAAAAATAACATATTTTTATAAGATTAATAATTTATAGGAGTAATAAATATATTTATATATAATATATTAATAATTAATATATTGATAAATATATTAATATTTATTATAATATATTTTATATGATTAATAAATATATGATAAGGGCTACTAAAAGTTGAATATGTGACAAAATTATGGAGCTATTATAAGAATTAGACTTATATTTTTGATTCATGAAAATTAAAAATACATAAAAAAATCCATCTAAGATATATCAGGGGTATTTGTAATATTATGTGGTCAGTGATCTTGGATCTTCATACAATACCAAACAAGTTACTCATGAATACTCTGGAGATTTTTAATCACTAGAGCTTGACCTACCAAACATATTGATCTTAAATCACTAGGAATCAAATCACCCCAGCGTTTGGATTATCGGAGATCTTAGATCACCGTGGTGATCTTGTTGGGGTTACCAAATGCCCCCTTTAGGTATGCACCTAACAAATGAACTCCAATTTGTTGATATATTGTCCTTTCAATGATTACAAAAACTATCGAAGGAATAGTTACATAAGCTACCAAGTTTCATTAATTTTCCTTTTTCAATCATTACATAAGCTACCGAATGAATCACGCTTATCAAATCCAAGCATGGAGATTCATCCAAAAATGATCAAGACTTGAGGTAGGAGTCCTTCCAGGAAATGAACGGTTTGAAGGTAAAAGTCTTCCTTGGGAGCAAAAGAGTTGACGCCGCGGGAGTAAATACGCTTGTATCGCTCCGTTCCCTCCGAGAAATTATTACATGGGCCAGACCGGATCAGTGAATCGATCCAAATCGTAAAGCGTATGCACGGTGGATGATAGGCACCCAAATTTAATTTTGAATTATTTAAATATGGGAGGTTAATTTGGTGAGAGACTATTGGACTGGTCCACCACGTCTAATCCATGAATTAGAATTTAGACGTTGCCTCCGCGTTCTTTTTCTCTTTGTTTGCATGCTGGGAACTGGTCCACCGTTGAGATGGTGGACCTGGTCCAACCGATAATTTCTCCGCTTATAGACTGATCTCCAGGACATCACAGACCCCAAGGGTAGTGGGCGAGAGACCAGAAGCCCCTCCGCAGGTGAGATTATAGTTCCTCCTCCTCCTCCTAGATTTGCTTCTATTATATTGTTTTCTTGTGAAAATTTCGTTTATTTCTTCATAATTTGGTGCGAAGATGGTTTCTTGGGTCAGTGATGAAAGGAATTTGTGAAAGTGTTGAGCTTTCAGCTTTTATTTTGATGGCTGCCATTGGATTCACAGTTTTAGCTGGTGTCTTCTAAAATTTTCGTACCAATTAAGGGAATTTACTGCGTTTGCTGCAAGAAAAAAGGGATCTTGCTACTTGCCGCTAGGATTTCTTGACCCGATTGGGAAAATGAAGGATCTTTAGGTGTGTGATGCTCGTGACTTTTGGGATTCGTTTCTGGGACTTTCTTTATGGTGCTGGACTTTGTTTCTTTCGTGCTTATATTGTGATCTTTCCGCTATGATCAGAGAGGAAGCTGTCGGTGGTTAATTATTATTCGGTTTATGATCTTTAAACATGTGGCCTTTATTATGTTGAGACATAAATATTTCTCATAAAGAAAATTCTTTCCATAATTAAGTGTAGTTAATTGTGTTATGAAAACTACGGGACCAAATAAAGAAATAAATTGGATTAATCTTCAATGCAAGAGGTCACTCTGATAAGCAAGGATTGCATTGTAAGAGTACCTTGATAGAAGATGGTGCCCCCTGTGTCGGAGGTTGACTCAATAGTTTGTTATTTAAGGCACCAAGATCAGGGCCCCTAATTCATCACTTGGATTTGATTTAATGAGGAGAAAACGTTCAGAAATTACAAAGATTTGGCAAAATTTTCTACAAATTTGGAAAGTATCTGGGAACATAAAAAACTAAGAGCAAAATGTATATGTATTATACGATAATCCCTCATTCAATGCCTTTTTAGCCCGTTTTAATAACATCTAGTCTTCCCATTTCCTGCTTTTCTTCTGATGCCAGTGATTGTAGCCGTCTTGTCAAGAGGAGCGGGTGTCTTGTCTTTCGCATGGTGAAAGCTCGAGTGGTCCAAGGTTCCTTCAGTCTTGAAACTTCGAAACTCAAACCCCAACCTAGAAAAGGATGCTACAATGTTCGAAATTCTCAACTTAACACGCCCCCTTACTTCGCGACCTCCCACTACTTCATCTACGCCTTTGGAATCGAACTTCACTGCATCCTTTTATCTGATTCAGCCTTACTAGTGACGACTCCTTCCACCTTACCACTACCCGCTGCTTTTATTAACATAAATCTTGCTTGATCTCGTACAGCAGTTCTTCCATACCAACTTAGCTGCCCGGCGCTGCTATTGGCATAACACCAACCTCACGGGGGGCTAAGTCCTTCTCCAAAGAGCTGCCCAAACCTGGCTAGGTATGGGACAGACTGATTGCACCTACCAGGCACAGGACTTGTGCTCTGCTTTGTGGCGTGCTCTCTTCAGTGGGCGTGCTCCCATAAGTACTGAAGGTATGCCATGGTGCAAGAATGGGTGGTATGTTCTGTACTACTTCACCATACCCATACAGGAGCCTTTAAGATTCATATCCCAGTGAGGTGAGAAAGCACTAAAAAATCAACAGCTTATCGTTCGACACTGTGTTAACTGATCCAATTACTTTTTCCATAGACAACAATAAAACCCATTCTCTGTATGTTAAGTTGACTTAATCACTGTGAATATTTTGTGTTGTGATATAACCATGTTTATCTCATGTTGCCCTCCTTGTTTTTTATTGAGTATTTATCAAACATTTCTGTTCTGTGGTATGCTTTCTGAGAAGCATCAGACAGTACAGATTAAAATTGTATTGCTTTTTGGAAGGAGAAAATAGTAACATTTTAGATCCAATTAGAAAAATTGGAGTTTTATCTGTAAATTTGGTTTTATTTCATTCTTCTTTGTTTATATTTAGCTTTATGAAAATTTTGAAACTTTGCATATGAAGTTGCACTTTGCCATTTCAATTGCTTAAATCTTTGTCCTTTTCTACTTTACTATTTACAATGTCTGGTCACAAGTATGCAGCGATAATCATCCTTAAATTTCCTACAAAACAGGAGGACTAACGTTCCAAATCTACTTTTTTATATTTAGTAATAAATTCGATGTCATATGTGTGTCTATGTGCATTCTGGATGATTTCCAGTAGTATTCAGCATTTGGAGTTTTTTTTTTTCCAAATTAGGTGGCCATCATGGGAATGGAATTTGAGATGAAGGGAAAGCAGCAATCAAATGTTTATTACGTAAATGCCCCGGTCCCTTGTGTGGTGGAAGAGAATTATGGAGGATATTTCAATGATCATGATGTTTCTGCACTGGCAGAAGATCTTCAATCTCAGGTGGGCTTGAATCGAATTTTTTTTGTTGTTGTTTTTTAAAGATTTTGGTGATATAGTTACAACTTGGCAATTTTGAGCTTATTCTTTCTAAAATTATTTATATCAATTGTGGTTCCAAGAATTGCCAAATGACTAGATATTTTCAGATCATGATTGAGAAAATTATCGTTGTTCTCAAACTGATATGTTACTTTGTTTTGTCCGCTAACATAAAGGCAAAATGGTAGATAATATTGGCGACTATTTCATTTCAGCTACAACTCAGCTACAACTGTGGTGATCATTTGAGAAAGTGAACTCAAAGTGGCCAATAAAATGATGTCTTTTAAACAAATTAGAGTGAGCTGGTGCTTTTACTGAAGGAAAGGGAGCTGCATTCTCTTCCTGCTCTTAATTGTGGTGACTCCAGGATTTCATGCAGAAAGAACTTTTACAAGGGGACAGCCACTGGAATAAAAGAATAGTGAATGGAGTGTGAGTCACTTGCATTTGAGGATAGACTCACGGGAGGCCATTTCGTAAATTTTGCCAAAACTTTGGTTTATCACAGGACTTCATTTTGCATACAAAAAACTAGTGGCTATAGGCTCAATATGGAAGATGTAACTCCTGCTATCCAATTAAATTCTATGAAAACCTCTTCTATGGTGTTCTGCAAGGTATTTTTGTGAGCTTTCTTGAGTGTTTTTCTTGTAACAAGTGGAGTGAGAATACACCAGGAAGTGCACTCGGCACTTTGTTCTTAATCAGTGAAACCTCTCCCTTATTCTTCTTATGGACATAACCTCCCCTTTCATTTTTCCTGTCATTTTTGTTGTGCATTTCTCATGCTCCTGGAGAGATCCATCTAGTACATTGCAGGGAGAAACATACTCATTCCCTCTTGTCCTCTCAAGACTGGTGCTGTATATATGTTCCTTAGAAAATTATAACCCTTTTAAAATTCCAATTATATTCAAATATTGAACTTACAATTAGTTAAATGATGTTTTTATTCTCAAATAGAATGTGGCAAAATGGGCTGCAGCAGCAGTGCCTTCATCAAATTTGTATTTTTTCAAAGGTCCAATAGCCTTGTATTTTTTTCATGCAGATATGCATCCAATAAGCTTGTTATATGGCTCTCAGGGAACTGACTCTGATGATCTTACTATTTTAAATTCTTTGGTTCCATAAATATGCACTCGAATAATTTAATCAGTCAATCACATGGATTCTCTAAATCACATAGTAATCATCAAAAATGAAAAAGGAAAAAACCTTGACTCATCAGATAGAAAGGTTTAGAGATCAATCTAAGTACAACTTAACTGGTAGTATCATTTAGTTTGACTCTCTTACAAGAACAACTGCTTGTGTCACCAAAGATGTTACTTCATCAGTCTCACTTGAGAACTAGAGTGGAACGTCATCATGGTTCCATGTGAATGTTTAAACCATACCTATATGTTTGTAGTGTAGGTATTGACAAAGTATATATTAGCACATATTGCAACTTTTTCGAAAAAAATTAGGGCTTGTTTGTATCATTGTTGTTTTTGTGTTTTTGTTTCTCTACAAGTTTGTGAAATACCTCATGCAAATTGATACTAGGGATAGCATTTGCATAAAACTTATGCTATTCCCTGCTTTTATTTTCGCCTTTTCCTGAAAGCAATATATCTTTGCTAGCAAAAGCTCTAAAGCTTTTACAAACAATTTAACAAAATAAAATGGTTCTATCACATATGTTTTTGGTCTAGTTCGTTTTTCTTCTTGGGTTTTTGAAAACAAAAACAGAAAAGAAAAGCAATACCAAATGGGCCCTAAGCTAACTCCAGAATCAGTAGTCAGTTTTCATATCAGTAAACTCCTAATAATTGCAAAACTATTCTATAATGTTGTTTTATTATTTTGTGTAACCTCTCTGTGCAGGAAAGTGTATATGAATCCTTCCTAAGAAATGCTCCGAGTGATACAACAAGAGCTTCTTCAAGTAACAATTCTAGACACAATCATGATCATGTCTCGAAGGAAGCAGGAAGAAATTCTTTGACAACCGCAATAATTGAGTCACAACTATCTCGAGATGAAGCTCTAGCTAGAGAACTGCAAGAGTTGGAGAATCACCTTGCTAGTGCTTCCCTTGGTGGAATTACTGGAAGAGAGGCTGGTAAAGACAGTCTCCAAACAATTTTGTTTTTCTTGAAGTACTTATGGGAGCTAAGTTATTTGTCTGTTATGCTTGTATCATGATTATATTGTTCACTACATTGCTGCATGTTTATCATTTATTCCTCCATTTGGAGGACTGGGCCTTGGGTTGGTACAAGTGGCGAAGGATAACCCATCAAGCTGATACCAATTTGATGGGACATTGCTTGTCTCAGTTCATGTTTCTATCTATTACTTAGGCTTTATTGTTTATGTGAATCTCTTCTCTATTAATGAGATGAAGTTTGTAAAATGTAGCTTATGAAGATAAACTTTGATAACAAGTAATAATGTCTATTCAATGAACCAAAGAATCATTATAGATTTAATCTATTAACTGCTTTTACTGTATCAATGTTGCAGCAGTTATATCGAAATCATTAACTGTTGACTTTCTCAAAACAATGCTACTTCTTATATGTTGGAGTCAGTAATTTAGATGCAATATTCTAACTTCTCTTTCAATTAGACTTATAAGAGAAACTACTGAAATTGTAGCATTTATAATTCTTAGTCTGGTATTGACCATTTAATAGTTCTGGCACTAATGATATATTCTCTTGGCATAGTTCTTCAAGACACAGACCCCACACAATCTTCCTCTGCTAATCTTGAACTCAATTTTGCAAGCTCGCCTGTTCAGGTAATTTGCATTGTAGTTTATGATTCTCTGGAAATGCATCATTTCAAACATCTGAAACTGAAGTTGTTTATGATTGGTTATACACAGGTTGCGCAGGAAGATGGTATCGACCCAGATAACATGACTTATGAGGTGTGTTTGTCAATACCTGTTTTTTCAATACACACATGTATACATTGACACACGCACACGCACACACGCGCGCACACAAACACATATGTACGCATATGATTATGTATATGCATATTATAAAGGAACTGCAAGCTCAGTTATGCTTACATCTTTCAAGATACTATTCCATCTCTTGGAAGAGAAAGAAGCAAGATGTCAATCTTTCTCTAGAGCTAATACTTCATATGTACTAGCTCTTATCTCCACTTAGGTCATCTGGCTTTGTGCCTGAGTGTCACAAGCCTTGTTGTTTAACTCGTCTAACTGATGATTGGAGTGCTCTCCATATAAATATAATTCAAACTTTTTACATTATAACTCAGTGCCACTGCACCCACCAGATCTGCATACTCTTGCTTCCTCATATCCTTGTCCTCAGTCTGGTGAGTATCTTGTAGACTTATGTGATTTGTCACAAACTACAGCTTTTCGATATCTATTGAGCAAACTTGGTCTATTACTTGTGCTAAATTTATGGATTTTATACAATTCTACAAAGGATGCACGTCCATAATAATTCATTGTAGAGATATTTATTTTAAGTGCATTTTAACTGAGGCTTTGACAAAATTTTCCATATGTATTGGTCTTTTGCCTTCCATTAGTAGATTCTTGCTCCATTGCACCATTGAGTGGTTGGATCTTCATATGGAAATTTGATTGTTTTGCTAACCTTTGATAGGTCTAGTCGTTGAGTATTATGTCGCTTTCTGTCTTTGACACTGGTGTAGGGAGAACTTAGCTATTTATACAGAAAGGAATGAATGCTACAATGTTGCTTACAAAGTCGTACATGCCTACCACATGACATAATGCTGAATAATAATTTGAGTATTGGGATTCTTGTATCACATAACCAGTGGGTCTTAGTACATGCCCTTTAAGTAAACGGATTAGTAGCAGCCAATAGTCATGAGCTTTATAAGCACATCGTACAAATATATATATATATATATATATAGAGAGAGAGAGAGAGAGAGAGTACAATCAAAGATATGCATCTTTGATACACATAATATGTAAAAGAGTAAGAAGACAAGGATCTTAAAAGGTTTTGGTTGGGTTTGGGTTGCATAGAATAAAAGATAGGCTCGAAATTTCTTGTAAGTTGACTCAAGAAAGGAATCTGGATGCTAAATTGTTACAGAAAGTAGGTGAATCCTGAGATTTGAGGATCAAGGTTGGAATCTGAGGGTTTTACAAAGAAAAAAATTAAATCAGTAGAATATGGTTGTAGAAAGTTTAACATAGCCATAATATTGGTGACTGCCAAAGGTAGCAGAAAATCTTCCACTTTACAAGGAATTAATGTCTCAAGGATTATAAAGATTCTGACAACACTGATTTACTGGTTCTGTAAGATGTCTTATTCAGTGAATTTAGGCTTTCAGTGTACTCCAACTTTATAATATATCTTAGAGCCAAGAAGCAGCAGGAGGAACTAATGGAATATTAAGTCACGATTTTTCATAGCAAGGGAATTGGTGAGCAGAGGACATCTTTTTGGTTTCAAAAAAAAGAGGAGATCATTATTTGGGAACAGGACTGGCACCAGAGTTCAGTAATCCCAGCTTCTGAGAATTACATGGGCTTAAAATGATTCGACCTCAAAAGATACATGAATCTTCATATTAGAACTCTCAAACACCATAGATTATTAAACTTCGATGCTCTTGATGCTTTTGCATTGCATAAGTATGGGTGATGCATCATGATGGCAAATCATTCTTTGAGTTTCATGAGTTGACATCACCGAATTACTGCACCCAGTTTTTTCTTCAGATGTAGATTGAAATTAGGCACCATTATTAACAACTGTAACTTATGTTGCACTTTTGACATGAGAAGTACATTCCTGTTATTCATTGTTCTTATTTAATGATTTGTGAGACTACTTCTACTTGTTTTCAGTTATCGACATCGCAACTGAAATTTTGAGTTTCATAATTTCAGGAATTGCAACAGTTAGGTGAAGCTATAGGTACTGAAAGCAAAGGACTATCCGATGAGCTTATATCCTTCTTGCCAACTTCAACGTACAGAATTGGGTTATTCTCAAAGAAAGAAAAACATGAGGAGTATGTTTTGGTTTAGTTCTTTATTTACTATTATATGTATTTGCTTTTCATCAAAGTACTTTAATATTTGGTAGGCCATGATTATGCTTTTGTGAAATACTGACCAAGCCCAAAAACATGAGTATGTGTTGGTTCATTTCTTTTCTTACTATTATATGTATTTGCTTTTCATCAATGTACTTTAATTGGTAGACCAAATTTATGCTTTTGTGAAATCTTGACCAAGCCTGCTATGAAACTTTACTTCTATATTATTTCTAGATGTCCCGTCATCATAGTATATCTTGTTCTATCCTTTATGGAGAACTAGAACAAGAAGTAGATGGTTTTTGACAGGAGCAACTGAATAACAAATCAGCCAGGCATTATGATCCTGAGCATTAGTTTACAGGAAGTCAGCTTAATTGAAAAGCAAATTACTGAAGGAAATTTTTGAATGCTCAAAATATTTGATATGATATGAGTTGCTTATGTGAGTTGCAGGAGCTCATGTTGTACGTTTGCCTTTCACCAATGGTTTTGTTACATGCAGATGTGTGATATGTTATATGGCTTATAAGAACCGAGATAAGTTGATGACGTTGCCTTGCAAACATCAATATCACAAAACTTGTGTCACGAAATGGTTAAAGATCAACAAGGTAATTTCTTTTTCTTTATCATTTCACAACTTATCCATGTTAATTTAGTTTTCTGACGACCAGTCTTATTATAATCTTGGATGTAAATGTTTTTAGTCAGCTTTTCTTTTTTGTATCTGATGCACCTTGATTCTTCAAAGCAAGGTTCGCCGTACTGGTGTGTACCACCCCATATCGGGCATATTATACCATGCTGGTACTGAACCGAGATTTAGTACAAAGGGGTTACCAAGTCTTGGTACGCTGAACTGATCCCTATACCGCGTTCCAGCAGTTTATCAGCATGGTACAAATACAGGGTCCAGTCCGAGATTGCGAACCTTGCTTCAAAGGGTTGTACATGGTTAGGCTATCCCTATCCAGATGAATTCGATATTGGACATGAATGCGGGGACATTTGTAGTTGATGGAAAACCTGACAAGGAGAAATCAGCTTACAAAGAACATATTACAGGTGCCTAAAAGAAAAAAAAAGAAATACTTCTGATAACCAGAAAGTTACTATTTGGAAACTTCTTAGTCAAAAATAGGAAACAGATTATCAACAATCATATTGCAATTTTTATTTGGTTTGTAACAGCCATCAATAATTTGACTGCTCAATCTGTAGTTTAAGAACATGTTGAAATTACATAGCCAAACTGAAGCTACTTTGTATTTATTGGCTTAGTAAACTCCTACTATATATTCATAAATTCTGAATGTCTTTCTTATTTCGTAGGTCATATATTTTGAGATAACCTTAAGATGAGCAAAAACTTGAAGCCTAAAGCTTTGTTTGTATGGTCTTCTTTGCAACAGAAACCCCAAAACCTTATCCATGCAACTGATGATTGCTTAAATTCCATGTCTCCACGTCTCACGTAGTTCATTAGACACATCTTGATCTGCAGCAGCGAGCAAACCTTGAAGGTGTTTCGATGTTTCTAGTCATGGTCGATAACCTTTTAAAGTGATTTCTTCTTCTGCCTCTTCTCTTGAAAGATGGTTTAGCCTTTCTGTAACCTAAACATAATAGGTTTATTTAGTAATATTATAAGAAAAACTGGACATCACTATATTCTTAAAATATGGAATGAACAGCTGTCAAATTGCTGTATACTAACAAATAATTGGAGAAACATGTTTGATAGGAGACCAAATGTTGTGGTTCTTGGAAAACATGCATCGCATTCAGTTAATAAGCTAGTTTTAATTCTTGGACATGGCTCTAGTCCAGCAGTCAAGTGGATTCGTAGTTCTGAGTCTTAGTTTTGCCATCTATAAACATTTTGACCAGGAGATACAATATGGTGAAAAACAAAACATAATACGACCATTAGATTAATGAGTCAATTTCAGTACTTGTAAAAGAAACTCAAATGGTTTCCATCCCTCTATTCTTGTATTAGATTAGAGTTTCATTTCTTTTCATCTTCAGCATTACTGTATCTTTTAGATTTCTGCTTGCTTGGATCTTCTCCCAAAACAAAGGCTTTGTTTTATATTAATGTCTCAAATTTCCTGGGCACTTTCTCATGTTTATATCTTATCGTTCACAAGTAGATTTTAAGTAATTTGGTTAAACTCATTAATTTATTAGTACAAATGAGATTGATTCCACCCATTCAATTTCTGTATCAGGCGTGCCCAGTATGCAATGTGGAGGTTTTTGGTTCTTAATGAACGCATCAAAGCTGCAAGTGGTTGTGTATGTTGCATGAAGTATCTCTATCCTTTTGGATGTCTCTTGAACCAGATCGTGGTTGTGCAGCTTGTATATTAATGCTAGCTAATGTAGAAACATATCTTGACATCGTAAATTTTACACTGAGATGGGAAGTGTGGATCAAAGAACTGATATTTAGATGGGAAAGATGTTTTCATGCCATTCTGATGCAATGCCTTTATTTGCTGCATTATATATCATTATGTGACTAATGTTTGACTAGTATATAACTTTAATTATAGGCCATCAAAGCTTATGCCTTTCATAAATTGTCCACAGGATGGTTGTGAAGAAACTTCTTAGCACTAGATAGCAAGGTTCATTGAATTGGTACCACAGGGTGTAGGATATAATTTCTCCTCCATGGGCAGCAATACTCTTTTCTTTAGTCTTTTATACCCTGCATGCGGTGCTCGAGCAACTAGAGAAATTAGTGTGCAGTAGAGAAGCCAAACAGGAGAGATATCGAGCATAAGGAGATTTTTCTTAAGGATGGCTTGGATCAGAGCAATGTGCCTTGCTCTGTCTTGATATGGCCGATTTCAAGCTTCGGCCATGTTTGGTTGCGGGACGATTTAGCGAACTGAAATGGCTTTAGAGCTAGCAAAAATCGAATCTATCCGGAACAAATTTGTTTCACTTTTTCGGTGGAGTAACTTTATCCAAGTTAAATAGTTTAGTAGGAGCAAAGTAGGCGTTTACAGCTTTAGTAGCTTTAACAGAAATAGGAGGCTATTCCACCCTATTTTCCGTGGCAACCCTCAAGCAAACAAGAGTTTAATGTGGAAATGAAAATTTTCCCAGTTCACAGTAGAGTTATTCCATACCCATAAAAAAAACAAAAGGATCCATCTTGTGACACATTTCACTCGAACGTTTCACTACCTTCCTCTCCTAACGGGAATGATCCTTGAGCCACAATTAGTTGAGGTCCGCTGACAAAAAGGCAGAAGGTGTAGTGTACTACCGGTGAACAATATCAGAGTTCATACTTTGTACTGCTTCATTCTTAATATTTTCAGTGTTTGGCTGGCATACAGTGGCTAGCTCACGATACAGCAACCTATATGATAGGTGGCTGGCACTTTTGAGTAGGGGTGGCAATAGGACCAGGCGGGGTCGATACGAGTCGAATCGGATATATGATAAAACAAAAATTTCTCGACTCAAATTTGATCTATTTATGAAATAGGTCAAAAATTTATATCTAAATTTGACCATTTTATTAAATGGTTAATCCAGCTCAATCTACGATGGATTGAAATAAGTTCAATGGATTAAACGGTCGAGCATTGGCGCTGTTCTCCAATCTAAAGTATTCGAAACTCCCGTGCTGTGTTTATACACATATCAGTATTTAAGCACAAAAAATATTGGTGCTTTCTATGATATCTTGGTTACGGCACGTAACCAGTACACGAGCTCACGAATATTGACACTGATTGCTCCAGTTGCATGATTTGGCCCAACACAACCGTGGAAGCTTCAACACCAATCCTTTTTGTTTACAGCCTGGGTCTCTGGAAAGAAAGATCTCTCGCTCACCAAGCATCATTATATATTTTTGTAGGCATTCTGTCCCACTGTATGGTTAGCATCTCGTGAACAGCCAGACGCCACTCATTCTCATGTAACATATCCTCGAGCATTGCTAAATATAACAAACTTTTTCTTCAGAAAATCTACTAAACAATATGGTATCAAGCTGGGAAGTAGTGGTCTCCATCATGACTTAACAAAATCATTGGAGTAGGTGCCAAAAATTGGGCACTTAGAAAGAGAGGCACATGTCTAACTTGTTTTGAGTTAGAATGGTTCTGTCAAAACTTACGGTCTTATTCAAAAAAATTAGCCGAAAGGTACTATTTGAATTCATTGATCATATATAAATGTCCAAGATCTATCCAACAAATAATCGATATAGGACTAAACACACGCGAGGGGCCCGGGTTCTTACATATTCTCTCCGTTTAAGCCCTGACATTCTTATTAGGCTAAGAGTTCAAATCCATTCAAATCTAATCACAAGTACCACGATCGATCTATGGTCAATCTCAATAGATTCGTGTTGCAGTATCCCCTAGTCCACATAGATTATGGATCGAATCCGCTTTGATAGCATTTGTTACAACTTAAGACTTCACCCAAAAAGGCTAGGCAGAAAATATTATTTGGATTCTTTGGTCTGATATAAGTATCCAAGATTTATCCAGCGAATAACCAATATGGGACTAAAGGCACGCCCGCATGAATTTGTTGGCCTCTTGATTCGCTCTTTCCCATTAACCTAACTTATGCATTGCAAAACGCGACAATTGTTTTATTCGTGCAAATTGGGGTGCTCTTGTTTTTTCCATTAACCTCAATCACTCGACCCTATTTTTCCAAATTCTTTCGTGCGTACAACTAATTGAGCTTGACCTTTTATTGTATGCCCTTTTAATTACTTTAGTATTAAAGTTGGAAGTATTAGGTTGATTGATTAATGTGCCATAGCATGTGCTTGCGTGTCAGCGGACCCATCAAATGGTTTGAAGCCCTACCTACTAGACACAGACACAAAAAATTGTGCAAAAACCTGCTAATGTTTAGGCTAAATTGGTAAAAAACAGAAAAGAAAGAGATTTGTTGCAGCTCTAATTATCAAGAATATATAATTACATCAGAGAAGTTGATCTTAATGACTACCACATTAGCACTCGAGTCATCCACATGGCTCGCATGTTTGGGTGGTGGGGCCCCTTGATGCTAGGTTTTCCTTTGGGGAGCTAAATGCTGTATTTTTCTCAATATGGACTTCAGATCTAAATCATTCACATTTTAACAGGTCTTGGATCTCTCATCTCCTTCCCCAATATGCTTGATTAGGATCTCATCCATTGCTTGTTTGCTCTCTGATTGATGCTATTGGAGATTTTACATACATACATACATACATACATACATACATATATATATATATATATATATATATATATATATATATATATATATATATATATATATATGTAGGTATGCATGCATGCATGTATATATGACTTAGCTCGTTCTTATTAATGGCATGTATGACAAAGTACCTTCAGAAATGCCTAAATAGAAGGAGAAAGAATATCCTTTTCAAAGAATCTCCGGTCGCAGTCCAGCTAGAATCGACCCAAATAGTATTGGTTTTCTTGGTCACGTCGTCGACCGTTGGTGCTCTGGACTAACACTAACCCTAGCTGATAACAAGTGTATGCATGCAGAGGTTTTTTTTTGTGTGCGCGCTAAAAACGATAGTATCATACATAACATGTATGGATACAACTAAAAAAATCAAAAAGTAGTACATCACATGCGGAGGCTTTCACAAGCCACTGGTCCAAGAACAAATTATTGCCACGCTACCCATCACACTCAGAATTTTTAAGATTTTGTGATCTTGTTCCAACAGATGAGCCCACCATAGTGGCTCTGGTGGTCTCTTCCCCACCAAAAACCACATCATAAAGCGACTCTTTTCGTCATCAGACTTTTTGACAATGCTTAAACTGAGCTATCTATATGTGCACTGAATCTAGGCCACCCGGAATTGGTTCTTTCCCTAATCCTTCTAAGGGTCACCAATTACTTAGTGGAAGAATCACTCATTGTGCCGGTGCCACATCTTAGAAAAGCTTCCCTCAGAAACAAGTGCAGGGGAGACTTTCTGCCAAGAAATTGTGAAAGCTGACATGCCTAACCATTGGAACTATCGAGAGACCACCGCCCCTGGGTATCGATACCATAGATCAACTAGAGCATGATCTATTAGAAATTGAACACCATTATTATTTTAAAATTTATTTTATATTCACTAGGCTAAAGTTTACCAATTCAGCCCAGTGACTTTGGTATAGTTGTTGCTACTTCTTGTTGTTGTTTGTTTTAAAAATTGCAGGACGATGACTTTTTCAATATTATGAGATCATCGAGTGTTAGCACATCTCCTAATTTGAGGAGACTTGATGTGGCCCACTTGATCAAGTTTACCCGTATCAAAATAAACACAACCTTGATTAAATGGTGACTTAATCCAATCTGATTAAAGGTTATTCAGAATTGGATGGAAACTAATTAGAGATAAATCTTAAATATAAGGATCCGGATCTCTAATCTAGCACTATAAATAAGCATGTGGATCCATCACTTAAGACACTCAAGTCCTGCATAGGTTAGAAGCTCCGGATCTCCTTCTCTCTCTTGCTGGTTTCTTCTTTCTCTTCTCTCTTGTGTGGGCGCTTGATCAGAGATGGGTGGTTGGTACTTAATCAAAAGTATTTAATCTCAAGAGTACTTAAACAATGCTGGAGGCCAGTAAAAATCTTTGTTTAATTTATTATTTCGCTATGCGTATTTGCTTACATCGGGGCTTCTATGTTCTTGTGTCGGCATCACTTTTTCAATGTCAAATTAATAAATCAGCAACTTAGTAGCCACATGAACAAATTTCTTCCAATATTTATTATCCAACTTGATGCAACAACCGTAGAATTAGGCAACACAATAGGCCGAAAAATATGGACACTAGCCCGTCAATTTTCCCATGCAACCACGGTACTGACTCTGATATATCAACTTCATATTAACCTATTAGATCACTTTATCATGCAGCTAATTCACAAATAACACCTAAACTAGGATATATTGATTGATTAATTAAAACCAAGTGCATGCCTCCCATTTCCGTCCAATCTGCCCCTCCGAGCGTGCGCGACGTGGAGGGAGATAGGCCACAAGCCGCAATATCTAAGTTGCAGACTTTTACCCACGCTGTTGGGCCCACCATTGGATATCTCCAATATGCCTACCGTTGTTAGTGCTATTGAGCGGTCCCACGCGATAAGACACCACAAATGGGCCATTTTGTATGACCGTTGCTTTGCGTAGAAAATTATGTGGCGGGCCTTCGGCGTCAAGTCTGAAAAGACTACACCCCTAGGTCGCTATTTAAGTACATGGATAGAGAAATTATTAGGTTAAAAAAATACTAATATTCTCGTAAACATCCTTCCAAATTAATATATATATATATATATATATATTCGTATAAATTACTTCTTTTGTTATTTTTTTTATTTTTGCATACATATCCACACCGTCTAATGCCATTAAAAAATTAATAATTTTAAATTAAAATGATTAAAATATTTTTAACGGTGAATGTGCAAAAAAAATATTTATAAAACGACCGCGATGAAGAAAAAAATAATTTAAATTTTTTATTTTTAATTAAAATAAATTATGATTTTTATTAATGATATTAGAAAAAAAAATATTAGGAGAATTTGCGCAAAAACAGTATTTTATGATAATAAAAAATAAATATAAATTTTAAGAGAGGATCTACGCAAATTTAAATTTTTAAAAAGATATCCATTTAAAAATAAAGAATTATTTTAGACTCAAGCAAAAAGACTTATATGCCACTAAGGTGGTAGCCTGGTGGTAAGAGGGCGATAATTCTATCCGAGTTGTTCGGGTTCGAAATGTGCGGGCGTCGATTAAATTCGGAGACCGGATACCTCATGCCCGGACGGCTTGTTGGCGGTTATGCTTTCCTTCCAATTATTCTTGGATGGTGCCAGGTGTGACGTACTCACCTTCGGAAGGGAAGAGTATGAGTAAAACGGAGTCTATCCGCATCGAACATTTTTCTGACGGAGCGGGGGCCCAGTGGAGGCTGTTATGCGGGGGTGGGCTGGTCCCTTCCTCCCCCTACCCCTTTTCCTAAGCAGCAAAAAAAAAAAAAGAAAAAAAAAAGAGACTTATATGAATATTTTGTTTGCTTCATCCTTTGCATTCGCGTGCGGTTTTATCTCAGCCGGATAAGACTTATGCTTTTTTTTTTCATAAATGCCCTCAATTAGATAATCACAAAGTTGATTGAAAGTTAGTTGCTAAAATGTTTTTTAGCAGGTGTATGGGGCTTAATGGAGTACTTGAGAAATAAATTTAGAAGAGAAGAGTAAAAAGAAGCAACCTACATATCCTTTTCCTTCTCTTCTAGTCAAATACACAACCCCAAAACCAGATATCTGGATCAAGAAAATAAAAAAGAAATCCAAGAAATTTCTTTGATTTTATTCCATAAAAAAGGAACAGTCTCTTGGTATTTCATTTTTATCTGATCCCCTCTGATCTGTGTCATAGTCTTGTTGTTCGTTCCTACTAACCTCAAGCCAGTTTGTACTAGCATATTCTTATTCATTTCCTTGATAAATTCGGATTGGGGGTCCATTCCGGTTAAGGTTTTAGTTGTGGCAGCAATTGAATGTTATGTATATCCCAATAACTGCTTGGTTGATGGCTCCAACAAACTGATGAGGATTCAAAGTAAAACTTGGCAAAAAAATGTGAAAATTTAATTGCAGAAACATCCTTTGAATTGTTTTTTTTAATTATTTATCTAGCGTAAGACATTACTACTCTCTTTTCTACTCAAACATATGTTAGCATGTCCATGTGACTGATTTATTTGCTTCAGATGCATAGTAGAGTTCAGGTGACTTCAGGGGAATAGAAAAAAAAAATATATATCAGGATGGTTCCCTCTTGAAGAAAAGCCACTCAAACTCAAAATGTTTATATAACATCCCTTGGTTTGTTAATTCAATGGATTAATCTGGGGAGCACTCATATATTCCTCGCTTCTCTTCTCCTACATTCTTTTTATTTTCTCTCCATGGAGTAAAATCTCTAACACTTTTTGCGTCTTCATTAAGATATTCTAATCATGCGATCTAACAAGATATCAGATTCGAGACCATGAGGCTTCTAGTCAAATGCATAATCGTTAGTTTCTAGCCCTATTACCATATTATTGGATGGATGAATATAGTTTTCTGAGATAATTGAAAAAACCCTAAGTTTAGGTCTACATCATTGATTACCTACCGATGACATGGTCTAACAAGATCGGTATGACAATTTCTGAATAAGTATTTTGATTAGTTTAGGTCTATTGTTGTTGTAGCAAAAGGCTAAGCCTAAAATCGATGAGGTCCATCGGAATCATTTCGTTTGGCTAAAACTAGCCATAAATTGTCTATTTATTATTTAAAATATTTGTCTATCTATTATTTGAGTTATTTTGCAGGTTTATTTGTGAATTATCTTGATGTTCAGTTATGACATTGTTAATCATGGTTTTAGGAATTGGCAAGCGGCCAATTCAAATATTAAAAAGTTGGAATATTTTAAAATTTATGTGCATGATTGGATTATTTTTAAATCGGTTCGTATTTATAGCTCGACTGGTTGTCGCCTTGAGGCCATACTCTGGTCTCTGGGTGCGAGCGATGGGTTGTGGCATTCCTTGACGCGTGCCTTGGGGACCAAAGCGGTGACAATGGCTAGGGACTAGGGAGCACAAACTGGTGGTCCTAAGATACTGAAACATCTAATATTAAAATAAGCCTTTGATTTTTTCTATTTTAGCATAAAATCTTAACCAAATACGTAAGGAAGAAGGTAGAGTACATAGGAAAGAATATATTTAAGTTTTTTTATTATACAAATCAATGAGGGTACATTTGCTTGGCATGCATAAGTAGATCGCATGATGTCATAAGAATGGTTGCTTAAATTATATGTATTTTAAGATGGGGATTGAAGCATGAATGCGAGGAGCCATGCTTAAGAAAAATTCAAGATATAAAATATCCCAAAATATATCATAATAAAATATAGGAAATTGCTGACCTTTTTTTTTTTTAAGAAAATATATTATGTTTTTAATTGTGATGTTGTTTTTTTGATAAAGTGACAGTTAAAAAAATCTAAATTGATTAGAAAGTGTAGGTGCTGTTAAATTTTTTTTTTTAAAAAAAGCACAATACGTAAATGAACCAATATTTTAATAGAAGATTCTAGCTACTAAAGTAGTAGAACCATTTTATACACCAGCCTAAAGTCAAATTGGTGAATCCTCTCTCTCTCTCTCTCTCTCTCCTAAGCAGAAGGGGAATAGATAGTGCATTAGTCTATAGAATCTCAATCGAGTTCCAAGCTACATAAGAAGCAATCCAGTTTACTGTCTTATTAACTTCTCTATAGATGTTTACACTTCTTGGCACTATTCGAGATAGGGGCTCTTAGATGATAAATATCATTTGATAGCTATAGAAGTCGAAAGAAAGCTCCACATGTCCCACGCTGTCACAGTCTCTCTAGCAATAGAATGATAAATAATCTCAGCCTCTATCAAGACCCTCAAAGATGATCGCAATCCTAATGTCTTAGGCCTTAAAGGTCGCAGTGGTCCTGTCCTACAGGAAATCAAGAAAGCTCGAGATAGCCTCATATCTGCATAAAAGACCCGTCCGTTAGGGCAAGCCGGAAAAATATCCATCCCCCCCCCCCCCAATTAGGAGCGTCTAGTCAACTCATTAGAGTTAAAACTGAAAACTTTGAAATCTTAAATTAATTATTGCACGAATAATGATAATCTGGTTGTCAGTCCGAGCCAGTACGCGATCTTTTCCAGCCACGTCCGGGGCTGACGGTTTCCACCCTGCGGGTGGGGCCATTCCGGGCCGTCCAGAAAGTTCCGACTGTCGACGCCCACGCGCCATGGTCTCGTTTCAACAAACAGCGAGGGGCATTTCTGGAACTCTCCCTTTCCCTCTTTGCCCACGCCCATTTTCATGAAAGTCCCAGCTCCCCCCACCCTATTGCCTTCGCTGTCTATATTCTATCCTCCACGCCTGGAAAATCTCTTCCCCCCTCTCTCTCCATTCTTTCCGCGTGCCAACTACGCTTCCTTCTCCCCCCCCTTTCCTCTTTTCTAGAAGAGGGAAGAAGAAGAGATCAGAGAGCAAAGCGGCGATCGATCGATCGATCAATCGTAAATCGGAGCGGCCATTGGTGGCCTCCTCCTCGTCCTCTTTTTCAGTGAAACCCTTTTTTTTTTTTTGGAAGTTTTTTAGGTTGAATTGGAGCTGGTACGGTGAATGTGAGGTTTGAGAGCAGGTAATTGGTGGGATTAGGGTTTTGGTAAGGGGGGATGGGGGCGGGGGTGTCGAGCATCATGGGGCCAGAGGGGGACGGGGGAGGACACGAGACGGGGCTGGGGGACCTGCCGGAGAGCTGCGTGGCGGCGGTGCTGCTGCACCTCGACCCGCCGGAGATCTGCCGGCTGGCGCGGCTCGGCCGGGCGTTTCGGGGGGCGGCATCGGCGGACTTCGTGTGGGAGACGAAGCTCCCCAGGAACTATCGGTGTCTGATGGGGCTGGTGGAGAATGAGAAGAGCAAGAAGAGGCATCTTAGCAAGAAGGAAATCTTCGCCCGGCTGTGCCGGCCAAATCCCTTCGATGGGGGAACCAAGGTATGTGTTCTTTTCTTTTCTTTTGTTTTTGATTGCACGCGAATATGGATGAGTCGTATAGATGAATTAGGGTGAAGTATATGTGATGGATATTAGGTTCTGGTTGGGGTTTGGGTGTCTGACTTCTTGGTTTTGAGGGAAAAGGTGGAAGCTTTGTGTTTCGAAAAAGAATTGGAAAGGGGATTGGTGCTGGATTTTTGTCACTAGAGGTCAGATATATGCCTATTGGAAGAATTTTTTTTTTCCTTTTCCACTTTCTTCTTTGGGTTTCTAACTGTAGAGTTCTTATGTTCTGGGTTGTAGGAATTCTGGCTGGAGAAGCGTAGGGGTGGTCTTTGCATGTCGATTTCTTCAAAGGCTCTGTTGATTACGGGGATCGATGACCGGAGATACTGGAATTACATTCCCACGGAGGAATCCAGGTATTAATCTTTTCTGTTTTTTATTAATATATGAATCTATAATATACCTTGCCCTTCTAATAACGTGACCTGTGAGAATTAATAGGTAATAGGATTGCCTGATGAATTGGAGTTTGAAGTTATCAGTATTTTTACCTCAATCAGTACTCCAAACAATATCTTAGCTAAATCTATTTTCTTCATAGGGCCCTTGTTTGGAGCTTAAGTTCCCACAACTGTGAAGATCCATTAACTAGCAAGCGTTCTTCAACCTACAGATGTTGTTTTGCCTCATTTAAAGAATATTTTTGTCCATACCTTATCCTTGTGTAACTTTACCTTTGGTTTCTGGAAAACTCTAGGATGTCCATATCCTTTTCATTACTCAGCTCAGCAGATCTTGTCTTTATGCCTTCAGATGCTTCTTACGGAATTTTGTCCTGATATTAACTTGTTGATGTGTTGTCACCACAATAGAAAATCGTGCACTTCTTGTGTATCTGTATGCAGCTGTTGTATCTGTTTTCTTCACCATGTACGACAAGGTTTCTATCTTTAAACACGTAGCTGTTTGCATTTTAGGGAAAAGCCAGATGGTTTTGTGTCAGGCCCAGCAGTATGGGGTTCCATACTCTGCATTGCTTTCCTTCTCCTTCAGGTCTCATGCTTGTCTAGAAATGTTAGATCCAGCTTAGTAGGCTTTTTCTTTTTTAACTTTTTTATCACCTTGCTAAGGCTGTTAGTAGTTTAATGGATTAGATATGCAAGTACATCAGGGGAAACTGTTGTATTGGAGCTGTCATTGCTATCGTCTTGCCTCTGTACTTTTGGCTTGTAGAGAAGTTTTGAAGCATTTATGAATCTCTTTGACCAATGTTGATGATTTAATTCTTAAAATGCTAGTTTCTGCCCTTTTTCTTCTCTTGTTGGCAATTCCTAAATTTGTTGCTGAACCCTTTGCGTGAAATTTCTTTTCCATTATGGATCTGTGTTCTCTCGTCAGGTTCATTCTCTGGATCTAAAGTCCATTTTTGTGCAATAACATTCTTTGTGGAAGATGAAAAGCGAGTCTAACTTCCCCTTTGCACGGGCTTTATGGGGAAAATGTTCTTGTGCTAATTAATGCTCTACTTTAGCATTGTTTTGGTGCCCCCTCTATATTTGCCTGTTGCAGGAAGATTATGTGTTTCATCGCCGGGCCAATTTTTTTAATAACCAAGCATCAATATTTGCTTGACTTAAGACAGAATATCTTTGACATAGACTTACCATTTTTTTCTAGGATGAAGTCACCTGTGAATATTTCTTTTTTCATGTAAGTGCGCAATAGCGTTACCTCATTCAATTGGATCTACTCTATGAAGCAGGCATTTGTTCTTCTTTCAAGCATCAATTTCTCTTTGTTGTAAGACATGGAATACCTTTGACACAAATGTTAACATGCTGGTATGACAATGAAGTGATACAACATGATATAGGATTTAATATGGGACCATGTAAGCCTTCGTGAATTAGAAATAACAGACCGATAGTGGAAGGTCAGATAAATCAATCTTATTTCCATTCTATAGTATCAAATACTTGACGTTGTATTGGATTAGAAATTCTAACTTTTTGCTTGTGTTCTTTTCACATTGAATTCTATATCTGACTATGTTGCTCTGAAGTCCTGTACACCTCCATGTGCCACCATGTCCTAGTTTTAAATAGTGGACCGGAGTGACTGGTTCTTGGTCTTGATGAGTATCTTTATCCAGTTTTTGAGTTTATGAAGTTAGCTTTGAACACAAGTACCTGGGCTAGCATGTCTTAATCTTTTGAAATTTACTGCATTGCCCATATTTGTTTTTTTTCGGTCTTTTACCAAATAATGCACAAGTACGTTTTGTCTGCCACCAACTGGCTCTCCATATATTGATGCAAAACCCTCTTCTTTTTTTTTTAGCTAGAACAAACCCTCTCTTTTCCATAGCTACTATATAGCCCAGAATTTGTACTGACTCGCAAAGGCTTATGTCATGAAAAAGGGTCAAATACTTGATGAATCATAAAATCTCATCCTTTGCGAATTAGGGCTTGTGAAACAAATTGCTTACAATGAAATAAATTCTGTGGTGAATTGTCGAAATATTTACATTATAAGGTGATTGTTAATTAGTCAGATGGATTTAACCAATGTTGAATTGCAAACTAAATAGTTGTATGTCTAACTAACTGGAATAATCTTTGCATCATCGTTTTCATCTATCATGGCATGTTGATTATGAGGTCAGAAAAGTTGCTGCCACATTAGAAAACATTTTCAATGGGATTTGCTAATTTTCCTCTCCCTATCCCTCACTTTGACCTGCAAATGTAGATTGTCGCCAGTTGTCTTTTTGCAACAGCTTAGACGACCACTCGTGTCTGTATTGTCCCAACTTGAATTTTTGAAGGTGTTGATTGGATTATTAAGAAAGGAAACACAATATATTTTCCCGTTACAGAATCATTACACATGTCGATAAAAAGGAAGAATAGCTTCACAAATCTATTATCAAAAAAATAATTTGTGAGGCTTTGGCCTATGTTTTTTAGGACTTGGAATAATTGCTGTTATATACAGAGCCAGTGTGTTGTGGGTTGGCATTTACCAGATATATTATTTGACGTGGTTTGGTTGATTTCTGTTCTCATGGGAATGTCAACTCCTTTTACATAACTATATACTGCAGGTTACATCTCCAGTAAGGTTGTCAGTTCATTTGGCAGGAGGAAGGTCACTTACTATTCTAAGTTATAAAATGTTTGCAGGAATGTTCTTGTTGCTGGTGGTCCAAACCGAGAACGATTGGCACTGCGGTGTGAACGGGGTTCCGTCTGAGTTGTCTTGGTTGGTGTTGGTTGCGCTCCACCTTCCGCCAAGAAATCTGCGAACAAGCCTTGCACCACCACCAGGGTGGTGATGGCCCTCCGACGGTCAAGTCAGAGGAGATTGGAGGAGGAGGAGAGGTGATAATCGCAAGTAAAAGAGTGCTCTGGGAGATATTGCTCACCTCCCCCCCTTTTCTCCCCCCAGCCGCATATATACCTGGCTGGGGGGTCTCTCAGGGGGGTTCGTTATCGTGGGGCACGATGGTGTGGCCACTGACATGGCCGTTACAGGGCGTCGTGGAGCAGCACCGGGTACGGCCACGTCAGGGCATAGTGGGGCTCCGCTTTGTACGGCTGATGCAGGAGATCGTGGAGCAGCATCGGATACAGCCGTTGCAGGGAGTAGTGGAGCAGGAGGCCGCGGCGTGCCTCTGGGGAATAGCCTGTCGTTATCAAGAGATCTCCGACTCGGGGTCGGAGCGCTGGATCAAGGGGCAGCCGACTCGGGGTCGGGCTGCGGAGCCGAGGATATCCGACTCGGGGTCGGAGCGCTGGATCAAAGGGCAGCCGACTCGGGGTCGGGCTGCGGAGCCGAGGATGTCCGACTCGGGGTCGGATTGCTGGATCAAAGGGCAGCCGACTCGGGGTCGGGCTGCGGAGCCGAGGATGTCCGACTCGGGGTCGGATTGCTGGATCAAAGGGCAGCCGTAGTCTTCCTGGGCGCGCGTGCCGGTCACGTGGGGCATGGCGGCTTATTTCCCCCGTAACAGTAGCCCCCCACTTTCGAGCCTGGAACCAGAAGGGGAACAGGTGAAGGGAGTGATGTTTCGGGATTGCCGCCGTTCCTCGGAGAGGCGCGCGCGCTTCGAGCTCCCCGCCCTTTTTATGGCGTATGGCGGTTATTGCCGACCTGGCAGTCTGAGGATTTCGGCGGACATCCTTCCTTAATGGTGTCGATTCGCCTTTGGGGCGCGAGCGACCCTTCGGCAGCCAGGCGTCCTCTGGCGTCATCGAGGCGTCACTTGCCTTTCCGCCTATTTAATCGGGGGCCTTTCCCCGTCCGTCTTCTTCTTTACAGATATTTTCAAGTTTCCCCTTTGCGCAGCTGTTGCTGCCGTCGGACTGTTCACTTGTTTCTCCTTTGGCGCTCTCGGAGCCGTTCTTACCTCTTTTCCGGTGAGTTTTCCCCATTCTTCTACTTAGGGCTCTCCATACTTTCCCCTCTTATACTAGTGTACTCCAGTCGCTCCGGTCTTTTCCCCCTTCCTGTCCCCGTTCTGACCGTAGGTTTATTGGCCATTAGGAATGGGCGAAGTGAGAGCAGACCAAATTAAGTCGGAGCTGGTCGCCACAGACTTAGACAGACTCGTGGCTCGGTACCACCTTCCCGAGGCCTGCAACGCCACGCTCCCGGGGCCTGAGGAGAGGATGTCCCATCCTCCTCCAGGGAAGATCGCCATCAATGAGGGCATTCTCCAGGCCGGGTTCCGCTTTCCCCCTTCGGACTTGGTCATGCAGGTGCTACGGGGTTTAAGAGTGGCACCGACGCAACTGGTGCCGAACTCGTGGCGGGCCCTGACGGTCTTCCAGGTTCTCTGCCGTATGCACGAGATCCCCGCCACCCTGAATGTTTTTTGGGAGTTCTACAGCCTGAGCGGCCACCCCCAGGACAAAGGGTGGTGGTGCTTCGCAGCGCGGCGAGGATGCGGCCTTGTCAAGGAGGCTCCTACCTCCATTCACAAATGGAAGGAGCGCTTCTTTTTTGTTGATGCAGATCCCTCTTGGGAAATCAGGGCGACCTGGGAGACCCCGATGAAGTCTCCGATCGGCCTATCGAGACTGTCAAGGGAGGAGTCCGATGGCTTGGCCGCCTTGAAGGGGTTGGTTGCCGAGGGCCAGCTCCCCCCGGTGGCCCGCCTTATTTCCGAGGATACTTTGGTGAATGTCGGTCTGAGCTCGGTCCCCACCGACCGTGAGTCCGCCACCGATTCTTTCTTGACTTTTTCCCTTCTTTCGTCCCGTTCTTTCCTTTGGTTTCTCCGTTTCCGACTATCCCGTCCTTTTTGCAGAGATCGACGACGTCATGCGGTCGGTGAAGACAAAGGCTGTTGGTAGGGCGTCCCTGCTGGAAGCAGCCCAGAGGAGGAAACGAGCTCTTCCGAGCGGGGCCCCACCGGCGAAGAAGTCCCGTAAGGAGGTGCCTCCGACGCCGACCGACGAGTCCGGGCCCACCGATCAGGGAGACGTCGTGGGCACGGACCGGCAGCTGACGCTGTATCAGCCCTCCGGTGGTAAGATTGCCGCTACTCCGGAGGTATCATCCGAGCCTGCCCGAGACGGACGGGTCGGGCGTGATCGGTCCCCGACCCGGCCTTCGACTCGGTCGGCTCCTGATGACTCGAGGAGGGACGCGCCGAGGCCCCGACCGAGCGGGACCCTATCAATTCCTGGGGTGACCCCCGCCCCGAGCGCGATCGGCCGGACTCTTCCCCAGGCGATGGATAGGGGTAAGGCTGCAGAACCACCGTCCGGCTCTGGAGAGAAATCGGGGTCTGCCTTCACTACCGATGGCGCCCGAAATCTCATCGAAACAGTGCTGCTGGAGAAGGACCGTCGGCGGGTCCGGGAGTTGGAGGTCTCTGACGTTGGGGCTGCCAGCTGTGTCTGTCTCATGTCGGTGAGTGTTCTTCTGGCCGCTTTTCACCATTTATTGGCTCTGTTGTTCTCCGCCTGACTCCCTTATTTTTCCTATTTCTTAGCTCGCCCAGTACATGATCCGTCTGGAGGAGTGCTACAAGGAACAGGCGGGGCTTCTGGCGAAGGCCGAGGACCGGCTGAAAGCAGTGGAAAAGGGAGGCCAGGCTGTGGCAGGCAGGACGACCGGGGACTTCGAGGCGAGGCTCCGGGAGGCCGAAGAGCGGGCACTCGGCTTTGCTGCCCTCGAGAAGCAACTGTTGGAGGCTCAGGAGCAGCTCAAGGTTGCCTCGGGTCTCGAGGGCGAGGTCAAGAAGGCGGATGAGCGGGCCGAGAAGCAGTCCCGGAAAGCTGCCGACTACCGGGAGAGGTGGGAGAAGGCCCAGCGGTCAGCCGACAACGCCCGCAACCGAATCCGGTCTCTCGAAGCTAAGCTGGGCGAATTGGAGTCGGCCTTGGAGAAGTCCCGTGCGAGCGATCAGGAGCTTCATTCGCGCCTGACGGAGGCTGAGGCTGCTCGCATTGCTGCCGAAGCGAAGCACAAGGAGGCTCGGGCTGAGCTGCTGAGGGTCTCCACCGAGGCGGAAGGCCGGATTGTGGCGAAGGTCTTGGAGGCGAAAGCCCAGATTATGGAGCGGGCAGAGGCGGCGCTGGTCGAGAGGAGTGCGGAAATCGGACGTCAGGCGGTAGAGGCTTATCGCCAGTCCGCCGAGTTCGCTCATGATATGTCGGAGGCAGTACAGACCTATCGTCAGTCCGACGAGTTTGTCCGTGACGCGTCGGACGCGGGGGCCGAAGCCTTTGTCTTAGGCTTCGAGGAAGGCCTGGCAAGGGTGTCGGCTAAGTACCCCGAAGTTGACCTGAGCGAGATCTCCCTTCTCGACTCCTCTCCGGCGCCATTGCCTGTTGGTTCTCCTGCTGCTTCCCTACCTCCTGCGGACGAGCCCGACGTTCCCGACCCGGGAGTTCCTCCAAGCTGACCTCTTGTACCTTTCGTTGCCTTCTTTTTTTTGTATACCGGCGTTTTGCCAAATTGTATGGGCCTCGGCCCTGAAACAATGAAAATTAATGCAAGTTGAACGTTTCTTCATCTCGCCTTCGTCCTCCTTTTTCTTTTAACTCTCGGTAGCGTCTTGCTGACTCCTGGCTCCCGAAATTCTTCCGGCGCTAGGCCAGGCATCCGAGGGTTAGGCCTCAGGAAACTCTTCCGGCGCTAAGCCAGGCATCCGAGGGTTGGGCCTCAGGAAATTCTTCCGGCGCTAAGCCAGGCATCCGAGGGTTAGGCCTCAGGAAACTCTTCCGGCGCTAAGCCAGGCATCCGAGGGTTAGGCCTCAGGAAACTCTTCCGGCGCTAAGCCAGGCATCCGAGGGTTAGGCCTCAGGAAATTCTTCCGGCGCTAAGCCAGGCATCCGAGGGTTAGGCCTCAGGAAATTCTTCCGGCGCTAAGCCAGGCATCCGAGGGTTAGGCCTCAGGAAATTCTTCCGGCGCTAAGCCAGGCATCCGAGGGTTAGGCCTCAGGAAACTCTTCCGGCGCTAAGCCAGGCATCCGAGGGTTAGGCCTCAGGAAATTCTTCCGGCGCTAAGCCAGGCATCCGAGGGTTAGGCCTCAGGAAATTCTTCCGGCGCTATGCCGGACATCCGAGGGTTAGGCCTCAGGAAATTCCACTCGTTGGTCGACCAAGGCTGGCGCATGCCGAGGCAACTGGTCGGGGCCTCAGGCTAGTCTGCTCCCGGGATGGTCATCGGGTTAGCCTGGCATCCGAGGGCCGAGCCTCGGGACCTTCCACTCGTTGGTCGGCCAAGGCTGGCGCGAGCCGAGGCGACCGGTCGGGGCTTCAGGCTAGTCTGCTCCCGGGATGATCGTCGGGTTAGCCTGGCATCCGAGGGCCGTCAAGCCTCAGGAAATTCCGCTCGTTGGTCGGCCAAGGCTGGCGCAAGCCGAGGCGACCGGTCGGGGCTTCAGGCTAGTCTGCTCCCGGGATGATCGTCGGGTTAGCCTGGCATCCGAGGGTTGTCAAGCCTCGGGACATTCCGCTCGTTGGTCGGCCAAGGCTGGCGCAAGCCGAGGCGACCGGTCGGGGCTTCCGGCTAGTCTGCTCCCGGGATGATCATCGGGCTAGCCAGGCATCCGAGGGCCGAGCCTCGGGACATTCCACTCGTTGGTCGGCCAAGGCTGGCGCAAGCCGAGGCGACCGGTCGGGGCTTCCGGCTAGTCTGCTCCCGGGATGATCATCGGGCTAGCCAGGCATCCGAGGGCCGAGCCTCGGGACATTCCACTCGTTGGTCGGCCAAGGCTGGCGCAAGCCGAGGCGACCGGTCGGGGCTTCCGGCTAGTCTGCTCCCGGGATGATCATCGGGCTAGCCAGGCATCCGAGGGCCGAGCCTCGGGACATTCCACTCGTTGGTCGGCCAAGGCTGGCGCAAGCCGAGGCGACCGGTCGGGGCTTCCGGCTAGTCTGCTCCCGGGATGATCATCGGGCTAGCCAGGCATCCGAGGGCCGAGCCTCGGGACATTCCACTCGTTGGTCGGCCAAGGCTGGCGCAAGCCGAGGCGACCGGTCGGGGCTTCCGGCTAGTCTGCTCCCGGGATGATCATCGGGCTAGCCAGGCATCCGAGGGCCGAGCCTCGGGACATTCCACTCGTTGGTCGGCCAAGGCTGGCGCAAGCCGAGGCGACCGGTCGGGGCTTCCGGCTAGTCTGCTCCCGGGATGATCATCGGGCTAGCCAGGCATCCGAGGGCCGAGCCTCGGGAAATTCCGCTCGCTGGTCGTGCGCTTGTCGCTCGCTGCCCGACGGGGTTTCTCCGTGGCCAGCCGCGATCATGTTTCTCCTTTTCTCTAAGCGTTGCCTGGGGGAACACGAGAAGGGCATTAAACGCTAATTAATGCGTTACCTGAGAAATCGGATCGCCAGCTGCTGCTTGCGAGGAGTGTTAGTTGAGCGGCCGCGATACGCGGGTTCTTCGAGGAGGATACGGCCTGGGCGCGAGCGGAGATATGTGGACCTAGGGGTACATGACACCCGGATTGTCCTGCGCAAAGAATGCGGTTTAAGGAGAATGACGCTTAGGAAATCGCGGGGAGATACGCCTCAGGAGCCGGAACGGCTCCGGTTTCAATGCGCCTGCATTTATTGGAGCCACCCGCATCGGAACGACCAGGGGGCCGCAGTTTGGCTATAAATACAGGTGCAGGTACGATGGAGTTTGCCAAGCCGGAGCTGTTCAGGTTGCCATGGATCGCGGACCTCCTCCTTGGCATATGACTGAGAGACTCCTGTTGAAGGAAAGGGGAGACGCTCCCCTTGCGACTTCAGCCAACTAGCCGTTTCATCTGGGATCAACAAGGAGGGTCTTCCCGGCGGAACTCCGCTCTAGGCGTTTCATCCGGGATCACATCTCCCCTCCTTGAAGTTCAGCCTCCCGATCGAGCTCTGCACCAGACGCTCAGTCCGGGACCGCGCCTCCATATGCTCTTCCCCCTCGTATTCCTTCTCTTTCCTACCACTGGGGAGGATGGGAATATCCTTTGGAGGCGGCGTTCCCCTGGGGGCAGCGGGAGCTTCTTCTGCGGCGGCTCCTCGTCTTTTTGGTGAGGTGCTGGATGGCGCCTCCGGTTAGAAGCACCCACTTCCGGTGGGATTGCAGCTGCTTTGGGTTGAGGGTTTGGGATCCTCGGTCCTCAGCTCCACGGATTCTCCACCTCTTCTTTGCTTTCTTTACTCCCTAATTCCCCTCTGGGAATTCCTTGTAATCACACGAGCACGCCATTGTAACCAGAAATTATTGAAATGAAAAGTGTTGCACCTTTTCAAATTGTCTTTCTGGCCTTGTTGTTCTACTGGTAATACATCCGCAGGTTAGCGGAATTCCAGCCCCTTGGAATTTCTCGGCCATCTAGGGCTTCCAACTGGTAGGAGCCAGGTCGGTTTACCCAACGAACTTTATACGGGCCTTCCCAATTCGGCGCTAGCTTCCCACCTTCCGTAGGTTGAGATGCCTTAGCTCGCCTCAGCACCAGATCTCCAATTCTGAAAAGCTTCGGTCGGACTTTGGAGTTGTAATATCGGGCCACCCTCCGCTGATACATTGCCATCCGAACCTGCGCCATTTCCCTTGCTTCTTCCAAGAGATCCAGGTTCCCTCGGAGTTGCTCCGAGTTGGCCTCGGGTCGGTGTGCGGCTACCCGAGGTGAGGGAAGTCCGAGCTCTACGGGGACAACGGCTTCCGTGCCATAGGTTAGGCTGAAAGGCGTCTCCCCGGTTGGAGTCCGATGCGTGGTCCGATACGCCCAAAGGACATTCTCGAGTTCCTCGACCCAAGCTCGCCCCGTCCGTCCGATCCGCACTTTGATACCTTGGAGGATTGTCCGATTTGTGACCTCGGCCTCGCCGTTGGTTTGGGGATGCGACACGGACGTGAACCGATGTTCGATCCCGAACTCCTCGCAGAAGTCTCGGAAATGCTTGTTATCAAACTGTCGACCGTTATCCGAGATGAGGACCCGAGGTACCCCAAATCGGACAATGATGTTCTTCTTTACGAACTTCCGGACTTGCGCCTCCGTGATGGTGGCCAGTGGCTCTGCCTCCACCCACTTGGTGAAGTAGTCGATGGCGACAATCAAAAATTTCCTCTGGGCCGAAGCGATGGAGAATGGTCCGAGGATATCCATTCCCCACTGTGCAAAGGGCCAGGGGGCGGTGATTGGCGCCAAGGGAACAGAGGGGACTCTCTGGATGTTGGCGTGGCGCTGGCAGGCGTCGCATTTCCGTACGTGATCCTTTGAGTCTTCCAATAAGGTCGGCCAATAGTAGCCTTGCCTCATGATCTTATGTGCCAGGGACCTAGCCCCCAGGTGCGATCCGCAGATGCCTTCGTGGACTTCGCTGAGGGCGTAAGCCGCTTCCGAAGGGCGGAGGCACCTTAAGAGGGGGGCGGTGAACGAGGTCCGATACAGCCTCCCTTCGTAGAGTACGTAGTGGGCGGACTTCATAACAAGTCGCCGAGCTTGATCTTCATCTTCGGGGAGGATCCCTTCGGCGAGGTAAGCTACAAGCGGGTCCATCCAAGATGGTTCCGGATCAATTGCCATTACCGCTTCAGCCTCGCCGATGCTCGGGGCATCTAGGGTCTCCAGGTATATCGCCCTTGACAAGTTGTGTGCCTCAGCGCCCACCAAGCGGGACAACCTGTCGGCCCTAGCATTTTCGCTCCTTGGGACCTGCTGAATGTCAATACTGCCGAGGTCGGGAATGAGTGCTTGCACCTTCCGGACGTAGCTCTGCATGGTCGGGCTCCGTGCCTCGAACTCTCCTCGAACCTGCCCGACCACCAGCTGGGAGTCGGTGAAGACCTTCAGACGCCGGATGCCGAGCTCCTTGGCGAGTTTGAGTCCCGTGACTAGGGCCTCGTACTCCGCCTCATTGTTGGTCACTGGAAATCCGAACCTCAAGGCATACTCGGCTATCACTCCATCGGGATTGGTAAGGACCAGCCCAGCCCCTCCACCTTCAGGGTTCGACGACCCGTCAATGTGGAGCGTCCAGATCGAGAGATCGAGGCTGGGTGTTTCCGGCGGCCTAGGTTCCGCCTCCTGCACAGTGCACTCAGCGAGAAAGTCCGCGAGCACCTGGGCCTTGATGGCGGGCCGGGGCTGGTAGCGGATGTCGAACTCACCAAGTTCTACTGCCCACTTCACCAGCCGTCCCGCATTCTCAGGATTGCTGAGGATCTGCCGCAGTGGTTGATCGGTCAAAAGGGTGACAGAATGAGCCTGGAAATAGGGGCGAAGCCTCCTGGTCGCAGTCAGCAGCGCGAAGGCGATCTTTTCAGCCTTCGTGTACCGCGTCTCGGCATCCCGGAGGACTCGGCTGGTGTAGTACACGGGCTTCTGAAGTTTTGCCTCTTTCCGAACCAGTACTGCGCTGACTGCGGTTGGGGAGACCGCCAGGTAAAGGTAGAGCATCTCCCCCTCTTGCGGCTTGGACAGCAGGGGAGGAGACGCCATGTACTCCTTGAGCTGGTCGAACGCCACTTGACATTCAGCCGTCCAGAGGAAGTCTTTCGGGCGCTTCAACACCTTGAAGAACGGTTGGCAGCGTTCGGCCGATTTTGCCACAAATCGTCCGAGCGCGGCGACCCTCCCAGCGAGCTCCTGAACCTCCTTCACTTTGGTCGGAGGGGACATATCTTGGATGGCCTTGATTTTGTCCGGGTTGGCCTCGATCCCCCGCTGGTTGACAATGAAGCCGAGGAACCTCCCGGCCGAAGCACCAAAGGCGCACTTCGCTGGGTTTAGCTTCATACGAAACTTCCGCAAGGTGGCGAAGGTCTCCTCCAGATCCGCAATGTGCTGATCCGCATGGCGGCTCTTTACCAGCATATCGTCCACGTACACCTCCATGTTCCGGCCGATCTGCTCCTTGAAGATTTTATTGACGAGGCGCTGGTAAGTAGCGCCAGCGTTCTTCAGACCGAAGGGCATTACCTTGTAACAGTACAGCCCCCTGTCTGTTATGAAGGCCGTTTTCTCCTCGTCCTGTGGAGCCATCATTATTTGGTTGTAGCCGGAGAAGGCGTCCATGAAAGACAGCAGCTGATATCCGGAAGTCGCGTCGACCAGTTGGTCTATTCGCGGAAGCGGAAAGCTATCCTTGGGGCACGCCTTGTTCAGGTCGGTGTAGTCGACGCACATCCTCCACTTCCCGCTCGCCTTCCGGACAAGTACGACGTTTGCCAGCCACTCGGGGTAGCTCACTTCCCTTATGAAACCTGCCTCCAAGAGTTTGTCTACCTCCTGGTCGACCACCCGGATCCGATCCGGGGCACAGTGTCTCTTCTTTTGCTTTACTGGTCGGTGGGTCGGGTCGACGTTGAGGGCGTGAGAAATGACCTCCGGGTCGATCCCAGGTACATCGGCCGCCGACCAGGCAAACACATCAGCATTGGCTCGGAGGAATTCCACTAATCGGAGCCGAGCTTCCAAGTCGAGGTTGGCACCGACCCGGACCGTGCGGTCCGGGCGGCCTTCTTCGAGGGGAACTTCGATTACGCCCTCGGCCGGCTCCCCGTGCCGCAAGGCCACTTCGTCTCTGGCGTCAAGGGACTCGACGCTTAGGGCCTCTATGGGCTTCTTCCCTTTGAGAGTTGCTAGGAAACACTGCCGTGCGGTTGGTTGGTCACCTCGGACCTCTCCAATCCCGGCCGCCGTGGGGAACCGCATGAGCAAATGGTAGGTAGAAACCACCGCGCGAAGGGCGTTCAGTCCGGGTCGTCCGAGGATAGCGTTGTAGGCCGAGGGGACACGGACGACCAAGAACCCGAGTCGCACCGTGGCTTCTGCGGGTGCAACGCCCGCAGTCACAGGCAGCTCAATGACACCTTCGGCCGAGATAGCGTCTCCAGTGAATCCTATGAGGGGGGTGGATGTTTTGTGCAACAATTGTCGGGACAAGCTCATCTTTTGGAAGGCCTCGTAATACAAAATATCAGCTGAGCTTCCACTATCCACAAGAACACGCCTTACATCATAGTTCGCCATAGTGAGAGAGATCACCATGGCGTCATCGTGGGGAGTCTGAACCCCCTTTACATCTTCATCACAAAAAGTGATTACATTTCCGACCCGCTGCCTCTTCGCGACGGCCACTCCTGATGCTCCCGCCGAGCCCCCTGCGCTCCTCACGGGCCGAGAGCAGCCCCCAGTGATGGTGTGGATCACTCCCGCAACGGGTCGATTCTGTTCCCGAGGCTCCTGAGGGGCCGGGTCGGCCGGACGCGGGTCTGCCGGGGGACGTCGGTCGTTTACATATCGACCGAGACGCCCTCGGCGAATGAGAGCCTCGATCTCGTCCCGAAGCTGGAAGCAGTCTTCGGTATCGTGGCCGTGGTCTCGGTGGTACTCACAGTACGCCCGAGAAGGCCTCCTCCCAGGGATCTTCTTCATCTGCCTCGGGACCGGGAGGTCCTCCCGCCCCTTGACCTCCATGAGGATCTGGGCCCGGGGGGCCAGGAGTGGGGTGTACCGGTTGAAGTGTCGGTGCGGAGAACGAGGGCGTGTGGCGCCGTGGTTCCTTGCTGGTGACGGGCTTCTGCGCCGGCGTTGAGGCGTCGGGCTCCTCCTCTGGGGTGCCTCTTTTCGCCTTTTCTTCCCGGGCTTTAGAGGGGCCTCGGCGGCCTCCTTGTTCCGGTGGGATGCTGCCTCCTCGGCGTCTGCATACTGGTTTGCCCGAGATAACAGCTCCGGGAAGCTCCGCGGCAGGCGTTTGTCCAGGGAGAAGGTGAGTCTGCCCTTCCGGAAGCCACGCTTCAGGGCTGAGAGAGCCACTTCCTGGCTTAGGTTCCGGACCTCCAGTGTAGCCTTGTTGAAGCGGGTGAGATAATCCCGCAGGCTTTCTTCCTCGTTTTGCCGGACATCAAAGAGGGAGTCGGAGACCAGTCGCCGCCTGCTACTGACGGCGAAATGGCTGATGAAGAAGCGGGTGAACTGGTCGAAGGACTGGATGGAGTTAGCCTCCAGGCCGGCGAACCATGCCCTTGCCGGGCCACGGAGGGTCGCCGGGAAGGCCTTGCAGAGGAGCGGATCCGATGCTCCATGGAGGAGCATAAGAGTCCTGAAACTCTCCACGTGGTCCCGCGGGTCCGCCGCCCCGTCGTAGGGTTCGATCGCCGGCATTTTGAACCCCGGCGGGTTCGGGGTCGGCGGGTTCGGGGTCCGCAGGATCCTCGAGGCAAGCGCCGGCTGGGAGGAGATCTCCAAGTCAGCGAAGGGATCTTTGGAGTGGCCCTTCAGGACCTGGAGTTGTCTGTGGAGATCGTCCACCCGCCGGTCCAGGGAGCGCGACCGGTGGGTGGGGACAAGGAGCGGCGCGAGGGGGACCGACTGGAGTGCGGGCCCCTCGAGGACTGGGGTGTCTGAGAACGCGCCCGGGTCCGCCTCTCGTACCCCGCACAGCTCCGATGAGAAGGTCCTGGCAGAATGGACCGCACTCGAGAATCCTCCTCGCGCCGGCGCTCCTCTCCATGGGAGAGGAAGGAGCGCGGGTTGTGAGGAAGAGGCGAGTGCTCGGGGGGCAGCGGCTCCTGAGCCCGTTGCGGCACCCGAGAGATCAACGCCCTGCAGATTCTGCACTGCCTCCGCGAGGGTGCGAACCTACTGGGCTAGCTGGTCGAACTGGGCAGCTTCGACCGTCTGAATGGGAGAAGGGGCGGTGGAGTGCTGCCGAGAGTGCGTTGGGGACGCAGCAGCCTCTCGGCCGGAGGCGCGAGAGGCTCCGCGACCGGAAGCATTGGAAGCTCCACGACCACCTCGCCGTGCCATTACGATCGTTCTAAGATTCGGTCCCTTCCTCTAGCGCCAACTGTTGCTGGTGGTCCAAACGAGAACGATTGGCACTGCGGTGTTGAACGGGGTTCCGTCTGAGTTGTCTTGGTTGGTGTTGGTTGCGCTCCACCTTCCGCCATAGAAACCTGCGAACAAGCCTTGCACCACCACCAGGGTGGTGATGGCCCTCCGACGGTCAAGTCAGAGGAGATTGGAGGAGGAGGAGAGGTGATAATCGCAAGTAAAAGAGTGCTCTGGGAGATATTGCTCACCTCCCCCCCTTTTCTCCCCCCAGCCGCATATATACCTGGCTGGGGGGTCTCTCAGGGGGGTTCGTTATCGTGGGGCACGATGGTGTGGCCACTGACATGGCCGTTACAGGGCGTCGTGGAGCAGCACCGGGTACGGCCACGTCAGGGCATAGTGGGGCTCCGCTTTGTACGGCTGATGCAGGAGATCGTGGAGCAGCATCAGATACAGCCGTTGCAGGGAGTAGTGGAGCAGGAGGCCGCGGCGTGCCTCTGGGGAATAGCCTGTCGTTATCAAGAGATCTCCGACTCGGGGTCGGAGCGCTGGATCAAGGGGCAGCCATAGTCTTCCTGGGCGCGCGTGCCGGTCACGTGGGGCATGGCGGCTTATTTCCCCCGTAACATTACCTATATCACAAAATTGATTAATACCTCCAATTTATGTTTTAATTAGATACTAAGGCAAAGAGAATGATGAGATGCAAGGATTACTAATTTCATTATTCTTTTCATTTCAATTATTTTTCTAAAGTATATTTTAAGTTTTCATTCTTAATATATGTCTAGAGCACCCAATTTCTAATTAGGATCTTTGTTGGAGCCTTGAGTGCTAGACACACCTACAGAAAATATTCAGATTTTCAACTTAGGAACCCAAGCTCTTTGGGTCCTTGTAGGTTAGCTATTATTGTTCCTTTTGGAACCCATATTTCTTAATGGCTATTTTGTCCATAGGCTTGCAGAATTTAGGATTATAAGGAATGTATTTCTGCATACTCTTATTAAATTTAACAAACATTGATTTAATATAATGGATGATGGATTTTTAATTTTCTGTTTTGTTCATTAGGTTCATCAGATAAATTAGAATCCGTTTTAGGATAGATAGTGGAGGATTTAACACATATATCATTAAGGGATTTTTGTGTGTACCAAGATTGATATCCTAATCCAGCCTTTTCAAATTCAGCTCTTGATTATTTATCATTAAGTTCAGTTTTTCAGAGCTGATAGTAAATTTTTCAACTATAGGCTTAAATTTGTTAACTTCTTTAGTTAGCCTTTCATTGTCTTCTGAAAGTAATTTATTATTTTTCTGAGTTATATTATAGCTTTCAGCAAGAGATAGATTTTTCTGATTTAGATTTTTATTCTTTAAAACTAAACTTCTTATATTCTAAGTATAAATCAGAAAAAGCATCATGAAGTTCATCAAATGTAAAATCAGATTGAGCTTCAGTATGTACTTGATTTTTGAATGAGAAATCACTTTGTGTTCGAGTACATACCTCATCTTCATGTGCTCCAAAGCATAGATTTTCAGTTTCAGTTTGATGCTCTTCTTCTTCGGAACTAGTTTCAAATTTACTAGAAACGTTAGTGCATTCATATTTAACTTCAAGCATATTCCATATTTCCTTAGCAGTTATGCAAAAAGATATGCTATTAAGTTCACTATCATCCAATGCACAATATAGAATATTCATGGCTTTTTGCATTTGCTGAGCCCTTTCTTTATCATGATTAGTGTTTGTGTGTAGCCCATTGACTATGATACTCCATAAATCGTAGTCATGTGCTTGAATGAAAATGCGCATGCGTGCTTTCCAATATGTGTAGTTTATACCATCAAATAGTGGAGGTCTATCAATTAATTGTCCCTCACTCATGGAATATCCCACTTGGGTTGTCATGATCTTTAACTCTTGATTGTGAGATCAATGAGTACTATTAGAGCACCTTGCTCTGATACCACTTGTTGCCCAAGGTGACAAGCCAAGAGGGGGGTGAATTGGTTTCTTCTAAATTTTGGTGCTTTAAACGTTTTCTTAATTAAGTGCGGCGGATGCTTCCTTAAACTATTTTGAATAATTTAAACTAGTGCAAAGATAGAAGATGATGCAAGAATAAACGTAAGCACAAGCACAACACAAACACAACAATATATAGTGGTTCGGTGCACTCCTTAGCACTTACGTCTACTCCCCAAGCGTCCCTTGGAATTCACTATAATCCCGCGGATTACAGTTGGATGTTTTCCGGGCTCACAATCCAAAAACCTTTGTTGGTTTTACGGGCTCACCAACGAACCTATACACTTTGGTTTTTCGGGTTCACCAAAAACCTTTGTTGGTTTTGCGGGCTCACCAACTAACCTTTACACTTTGGTTTCCGGGTTCACCAAAAATCTTTGTTGGTTTGCGGGCTCACCAACGAACCTTTACAAAGTGTTTAATAAACAAAGGAAAGATTCAAACTCCTAAATGAGCATATGAAACAATATAAACTACAAAGAAGAGTTAGAAAGTATTTATCGCTTTGAAGTGGCTTTGCTCTTCTTTGTCAAGGATGCTCCACTCTTCAAGGGGGATGGAGCTCTTGATGCCTCTTTGAATCTGCTCAATCCCTTTCTTTGATTCTTGAATGAAGCTCTTGATGAAGGAGATTAGGGCACTTTTGTTTTCTTGTGTATCCTTGATATTCCTTTCAAAGTTGTTCTCTCTGATGAATAGTGCCCCTTTAAATAGTTTCCAACCTTCCTTGGACAAAGCCCCAATGGTCAAATTTGAAAAACTAGCCGTTACTCACCTTGGGAAGGACAAAAAGTACATCTGCAGAACTAGCCGTTACTGTTCAGCCCGTGTTTGGGTCGGCTCAACCTGTCCTTGGGTCGACCCAACTTTACTTGGGTCGACTCAAACATTCCTTGGGTCGACCCTCTTAGAGAACACAGAAACTTTGATTTCAGCCTTCCTTCACTTGGGTCGACCCATCCTTTTCTTTGGGTCGACTCAAAGTTCACTTGGGTCGACTCAACTTCTTCTTGGGTCGACCCTCTCAGTAATTTCAGAGAACCGTTTTCTGTCTGTCTTTCTGTCTTGCCCTTTGGGTCGACCCTCTCAGAGTTTGGGTCGACTCAAGCTTGGGTCGACTCAACCACTGTGTGGGTCGACCCTCTCAGTGAATCCAGAGAGCATTCTTCCTTTGCGTTTTGAGGTTCTTTGGAGGTTGGGTCGACTCATGCTTACCTTGGGTCGACCCAACTCACTGTTCATTTGTGCTGTTTTGCAGGAGTGTGCCAGATGATTTCCTAGATGTGCCGGGGTCGACCCAATCAACCTATGGGTCGACTCAATCCACATTTTGCTGCATTCTCAAGGTTAGATTCATCCAAATGAACAAGACCATATATATATTTTCAATTTAAACAAATGTACTGAGAGTAATGAACTTATAATGAAGTATCAATTTAACTTATAGCATGCTCTAGATAATTACTTGTTAATCATCAAAATAACACTATCATCCTCAAAAATCATTTGAGGTAAGAGTAGATTCAGATTTTACCTTGTCTTCTTGTGCCATAAAGCACAAGTCAGTACCTCTTGTAGTTTCTTGGAGCTAATATCATCATTGTTGCTCCTAACCTTTATTTTTGGCTTGACTCTTTCTGGTCAAGGCTTTCTTCCTTTTTATCTCTTTCTTCCTTTCTTCTTGCTTCCTCCTTTTCTTTGTCTTTAGGAAGCTGATTTGCCTCGGAGTCGACTCGGACCTTATTGGAGTCGACTCGACTAACTTGGGAGTCGACTCTGAGCTACTTGGGAGTCGACTCGACTGAGGGAGATTCATCACCCTTTTCTGCAGTCTCATTGTTAGTATATAATTGAAGCATATGAGAGCTAATCTGAGATTTATCATAAATATTTCTAAAGTATCCCAGATCTCCTTAGCAGATAAGCATGCAGAAATTTCATTAAACTTTGTTTCTTGAATAGCACAATATAATATGTTTATAGCATTAGCATTTAATTGTGCTAAGTCCTTCTCATTAATATGAGAGAGTGTGTGAAGGTCATTTATTATGATTTCTATAGATAATAGTTTTGTGATTGAATGAAAATGCGCATGCGTATTTTCCAATGTGGGTAGTTTATACCATTAAACAGTGGAGTGTATCGATTGATTGTCCTTCTCCTAAAAAACTATCTATTTGAGTTGTCATGATCTTTGGCTCTAGTCGGTTAAGACTACAAATAATATTTGAGCACCTGCTCTGATACCACTTGTTGCCCAGTAGATACAACCCAAGAGGGGGGGTGAATTGGGTCTTTTAAACTTTTAAACTACTTCTAATCTTTTAGATTTAATTAAGCTAAGTTGTATAGATGCACAGTGAAAGTTAAACTTAGCAAGGGTTTGATGTATAGACTTCGACTTGATTAATATGCTTGCAACTAAAGGATGTGCGGATAAGAATTAAGCAAGCAATTTATCTAAGTAAGTAAGTGTGTTAGTTAGACAATAACTAGAGGCATTACAAACACAAAGGACATATAGTGGTTCGGTGCACCCCAGCACCTACATCCACTCCCCAAGACCTCTTGGGAATTTCACTATAATCCTACCGATTACAGCCGGTTGTTTTACAAGCTCACAACCCAACTTGTTGTTTTACGAGCGCACAACGAACTCGGTCGGTTTTCCCAGGCTCACCGACTAGAACCTCCCCGATTGTTTTCCCGGGATCACAATCAAACCCTTACACGTTGGTTTTACCCTCGGCTCACCAACAAACCTATCACCGTTGGTTTTTCTTTGGCTCACCAACAAACCTTAACACCGTTGGTTTTTCTTTGGCTCACCAACAAACCTTAACCCCTTGATTCAATCCCTTGATTGAATCAAGTTACAAGATATTAAAACAGAGTATAAAACAAAACAAAGCTTCTTAAACAAGCAAATATGACAATAAAACAAATAGAGTAAAGAGAAGCCCTCAAACGAGTTTCGAAGATGAAGGAGCTCGGCTTCTTCTTTACTTGACCCTCTTCTGATTTGGCCCGAGGTAGAGGATCACTGAGGCAGCACACGGATGGAGAGGAAGCTTTGGGATTCTCTTGGATGCTCTTCTTCTCTCTATTTCGCTTTGGATAGCCCTTTTGTGCTTATGGGAGATTTCCTTTGTAATCTCTTTGAGATCTCTTTCCTAGATGATCTCTCCCACTTCCATAAGTTCTCCCCTAGCTCTCTTCTTGTTTTTATAGCTTTAGATGGCGTGGAAACAAGAATATAGCCGTTAGAGACAAAAATAGAGCCGTTGGAACCAGTCTGCACCTCCTGACAATATGACCATTGGGATCGGAGTCGACTCGCGCGATCAGGAGTCGGCTCGCCTGTTGCAGGAGTCGGCTCGTGTTTTACCGGAGACGACTCGGCCACTGTTCCAAATTTGAATTAATGTGCTTGCCTCGACTGGGAGTCGACTCGTCTTAACTTGGAGTCGACTCGCCAACTTCTGGAGCTGACTTGGCAATTTCGGAGTCGGCTCATCCACTGAAGTCCGTGGATCCAATTTTGAATTTTGTCCTCTCGAGTCGACTCGACTGTCCTGGGAGTCGACTTGAATCTCAGAGCCCGAACTCCCGATCCTCTGTCTTTTGGCTCGTCCAGTCTTGGAGTCGACTCGAACTTCCTTGGAGTCGACTCGGCTCTCAGTTTGCGAAACACAGCCTTCTGCCATCTTGGTGTAGTGCTGCCTTGGAGTCGACTCGAGCTGTCTGGGAGTCGACTCGAATCTCAGAGGCAGTAACTTGGTTTTCTGTCTGTTGATGGTCGCGGAGTCTCGGAGTCGACTCGTGCAATGCGGGAGTCGACTCGAATCTCAGAGTCCCAAAAATGCTCTCTGACTTTTTCCTTGTGTTCCGCTGAGAGTCGACTCTTGCTTTCTTTGGAGTCGACCTACCAACCATCGGAGTCGACTCGCGTTCCACTGGAGTCGACTCGAATCTCAGACCCGAAAACTGCTCTCTGACTTTTCTGCCTGTGACTCCTAGGAGTCGACTCATACTTCTCCGGAGTCGACTCATACTTCTCCGGAGTCGACTCGAATTCCACTGGAGTCGACTCGAAGACTGTTCTTTTGAATTTTTCTTTTGATTTTACTCCTCCAATTTGAATCCTTTGAACTTTAAACTTGGGCCAATAAATTGTAGCTTTCTTCCAACTTGAGAGCTTTGGAGGCCTTCTTGTGTTCTTCCAACTTGCTATGTTCCTTGCAAAATAAATATCTTTCTCCTTGCAACATAAACATTAGTATCTATACTTCAAGGTTTTGTGATCATCAAAATCAATCTATGAATCAATCTTTGGGTCATCATCATGCAAACAATATTTTCATTGTGCTCAAGGATTCATAACTTTTCACAAGTTATTTTACATCAAAATTTTAAGCATATACTTGTGTATTTCATGGTTATGATATAGGCATAGGTGCATTTTAATTTGAGCAAACCATGAATCAATTTCTGAAAGCATAAGTCAATGAATACATATATATAGACATGATATCAAGAAATTAATAATTAAAGATTTTAACCATGCCATACTAAGATTTAAGTTATTGACTTTGCTCAATTAATTTATGAGAGAGGTATCTAGAATTACCAATCCATTCTGCATTCTTCAGTCAAATACCTACTAGATTTCTTATGTATGAACTTTTGGCTGAAGAAGGTCCTCTCTCTTGTTTGCATGAGAATGTTTATTGTATCTTACATGGAGATATCCTTCAAGTTGAAATCTCTCATTTTCTTGCTCAAGGATCCTGCATTATTAACAAAATTCTTTTCTTTCTTGAAAGAAAGTCATTAGTTTCTTCAAGATACAAAACATTCATATAACATATTTCTTAACTAGGTAACTCAACCTAAGATATGATAATTATTGAATGTTGAGTCACTTTACTCAAGAGATTGCCTAAATATAAGCAAACATATGTCACTTGAACTAAAGAGATAGTTTCATTAACCAAGACTGTTCAAGGACAAGCATGTGAAGCAATAGGAAGATTCATCAAGGTCAAATTAATTTCTTATTTTCAACATCAATTTAGCTTAGATTCTATTTGCTTAAGATAATTATCAATAAGGCATGCTAGCTAAGTTTTGATCAAATTGCCTTAAACAATTGTTTCTATCAAAATTTAGATTATGATTCATTTGTTATCAATAAATTATGATTCATTAGAGTTAGATTAAAGTCTTGCACAAGGGCACATAATGATCACACAGTCTGGTCTATTAAATAATTATTATATCATGCTTTTGATGCTTGTTCCAAATCACAAATTGCTTTATCATATTTGTAATGAGTGTTTTCAAATAAGGTGGTTATTTTACATAGATCCCTTTTTAATGAAATAACCACATAGGAGTGTATTCTACACATTCATTTGACAGAATATAAAGCTCATAAAGCAAGCAGATGATAATGGTGATCTTTACTTCTAATCATGCAAGAATTTCATCAAGATCTATTTCATCTTTTCTTGATTTAGTCTTTTAGTAGTTATCAATTTTTCTTTATTGAGTGCATTTCTGAAAAACTCAATTTGGTTCTAATTATTAACAAGTTTTCAGATTGTTATATGTAAAAGATTAACCATATACATATTAATCTAATTTTAGTATCTTGATAATAAATCATTAGTCTCATAGAGAATAAAATGAATTCATATTTCTACAACTAGAATCTTTTCATGAATGTTCTATATGCATTGCTTGATGAATGATATCCAAAGATAAAAATATCTGTATCAGATTTGGCATTATTTTCAAAAGACCATATCAAGCATATCATAAGTTACTGAAAAATATGAAAGATATGCAATAGATCATTTTCTATTTTCAGAAGATCAAATGGAGTTTTCATCAATAATAGACCTAATAGATACCATATATATGACAAGCAATGATGATAGCTTTTAATCAGACTATCATACAACATTGCCTTCTTCATTTCTTCAAGAATTCTATTGATCCTATTTTAACTTATGGTGTTCTTGGTGCAGAAGCAATTGCATTCAATATTATCTTCTGTGCACAACTTAATACAAAATTGGTTTTCAACACTATGCCATGATTCATAGTTTGCAAACCTTTTTCATTTGATTCCTTTTTGTGAGTTTGTGCCAATGCAGAAAATATTTCAATTTAAGTGCCAAGAACAAAACCAATGTAAGCTTTTGAAAACTTAGTGTTGGAAACAACAACTTTAGATTTAGAAATTGATTTTTGTTTGTTTTCTTAGTTAACATGCATAGTAAACTTTGACCTTTCAGAAGATACTCTAAGTAAGCCAATGGCAAGGTCTTTTGAGATTAAGTACATACTAGCATGAGTTGATTTTATATCCCAAAGATGGTTTCTTTAATCTTGGTATTCATAGTGCATATATTCAAAGGCATACCAAGTGCACATTTTCATATCTATGATCGATAAACAATAATGCCATGGATAAAAACTCTCAATCAAGCATATAGAGAATTCATAGAGTTATTCTTAGCAACTTATCCAATAGTGAGTAAATCATACTATAAAATGAAGTGATTTGATAATATTTTCAAAAGTATTTTCTATATCACAAAATTGATCAATACTTGCAATTCATATTTTAATCAAATACTAAAGCAAAAGTAATGATGAGATGCAAGGGTTACTAATTTTATTATTATTAATTTTTTAATTACTTTTCATAAGTGTATTTTAAGTTTCACTCTTTAATGTGTGTCTAGAGCACCCATTTGTATGAAAGTTCTATTTGTTTCATGGGTATCTTGGCACATCTTAATCTACATCCTCATATTTTCATTTTGGGTACCCAAGCTTGCTTGGGTTCTTGAGAGTTAGGACATATAGTTCCTTTTGGAACCCAAATTTGTTTAATTGTAATAACTTTACTACTTGATTTAATTATGTTAGAACGATAGGTAAAGTTGTCATGCCCATTCTTTTCATGTTTGAAATAAGTTATCTTATTTAATGGTTTGCTTGGTGAATTGATAACCTTTTTCTTTAGGGATTCATTGCTAAGTGAAGGAGTTAAGCCAAATTTTGATTTATTAAAATCTGCATGTTGGCTTTCAAACATCATTTTTAATCTTTCTGAACTTACAGTAAATTTGTTAATAAAAGACTTCAATTGGTTAATTTCTTTACTTAAGTTTTGATTTTCTTTAATTAAATTCTGATTTTTCTGAATTAATTGTTCTGAATTTAACCTTAAAATTTTATTTTCAGAATTTAGTTTATCTTGTATTTCATCATTAGAATTTCTTTCTTTTGAAATTTTCAGATTTAGTTTCTTAAGATTTTTATTCTTCACAGCTAATTTTCTACATTCACCATACAAATCATGAAAAGCATTTAATAATTCATCATAAGAGAATTCTTCTTGAAAATTATTTGAGGTAAGAGTAGATTCAGATTTTACCTTGTCTTCTTGTGCCATAAAGCACGAGTTAGTTACCTCTTGTAGTTCCTTGGAGCTAATATCATCATTGTTGCTCCTAACTTTTAATTTCTTGCTTGACTCTTTCTTGGTCAAGGCTTTCTTCCTTTTTATCTCTTTCTTCCTTTCTTCTAGCTTCCTCTTCTTCTTTGTCTTTAGGAAGCTTTTGAATCTTTCTTCCTGATTTAGAGTGTTTCCTGCATGCTCAATGTTAGTCTTGCAATTATCCTCAAGTAAACTAACATGGGTTCTTCGGAAATATCATAAGTTGCTTCAAGAGTATCCCATATTTGTTTGGCAGATGAACATATACAAATTTGGTTGAAAATATTTTTATTAAATGCACAGTAGAGAAGGTTCATAGCCTTAGCATTTAGTTCAGCCAAATTTTTATCGAACATACTTTCAATTAATTTCGTGGGTGTGTGTAGGCCATTTGTTATGACATTCCATAACTCATAGTTTTGTGATTGAGTAAAGATTTTCATTCTAGCTTTCCATTGAATATAGTTAGATCCATCAAACAGTGGAGGTCTGTTTGTGGAAAGTCCCTCAGCAAGTAATACGTTATGTGGGGTTGTCATGATCTTTGGCTCTAGTCGGTTAAGACTACAAATAATATTTGAGCACCTGCTCTGATACCACTTGTTGCCCAGTAGATACAACCCAAGAGGAGGGGTGAATTGGATCTTTTAAAACTTTTAACCTACTTATAAAAGTTTTTGATTAATTATGCTAAGTTGTATAGATGCACAGTGAAAGTTAAACTTAGCAACAGTTTGATGTATAGAATGTGACTAGATTGAATATGCTTGCAACTAAAGAATTCGCGGATAATAGTTAAGCAAGCAATTTATCTAAGTGAGTAAGTATGTAAGTTAGACAATGATAAGAAGCATTACAAACACAACAAACATATAGTGGTTCGGTGCACCCCAGCACCTACATCCACTCCCCAAGACCTCTTGGGAATTTCACTATAATCCTACAGATTACAGCCGGTTGTTTTACAAGCTCACAACCCAACTTGTTGTTTTACGAGCGCACAACGAACTCGGTCGGTTTTCCCAGGCTCACCGACTAGAACCAACCCCGATTGTTTTCCCGGGATCACAATCGAACCCTTACACGTTGGTTTTACCCTCGGCTCACCAACCAACCTCTCACCGTTGGTTTTCCCTTTGGCTCACCAACAAACCTTAACCCCTTTATTCAATCCCTTGATTGAATCAAGTTACAAGATGTTAAAAATAAAGTTTAAAACAAATCAAAGCTTCTTAAACAAGCAAATATAACAGTATAACCAAATAGAGTAAAGAGAAGCCCTCAAACGAGTTTTGAAGATGAAGGAGCTCGGCTTCTTCTTTACTTGACCCTCTTCTGATTGGGCACGAAGTAGAGGATCACCGAGGCAGCACACGGATGGAGAGGAAGCTTTGGGATTCACTTGGATGCTCTTCTTCTCTCTGTTTCGCTTTGGATGGCCCTTTTGTGCTTATGGGAGATTTTCCTTATAATTTCTTTGAAATCTCTTCCCTAAATGTTCTCTCCCACTTCCATACCGTCTCTCCTAGCTCTCCTCTTGATTTTATAGCTTTACATGTCGTGAAACCAGAAATCTAGCCGTTAGAGACAAAAATAGAGTCGTTGTCCACAGTCTGCAACTCCTGACAAAGTTCCCGTTGGATCGGAGTCGACTCGCGCGATCTGGAGTCGACTCGACTGTAGCAGGAGTCGACTCATGCTTTTCTGGAGTCGGCTCGGCAACTGTTCCAGATTTGAATTAAAGTGGTCTTCTCGACTGGGAGTCGACTCGACTTAACCCGGAGTCGACTCGCCAAAATCTGGAGCTGACCTTGCACTTTTGGAGTCGGCTCATCCCAAGGAATCCATGGATGCATTTTTCAACTTTGCTTACTCGAGTCGACTCGAAATTCTGGGAGTCGACTCGGTGCTCAGAGTCCGAACTCCCGAGCTTCTGTCTTTTGGCTCGTGCTGTCTCGGAGTCGACTCGAACTGTCTCGGAGTCGACTCGAACTGTCTCGGTATCCAAAAAACAGTCTTCTGTCTTTTGGGGTCGCGCTGCCTTGGAGTCGACTCGAACTGTCTTGGAGTCGACTCGCCTCTCAGGGACGAAAATGCCGTCTTCTGTCTTTGGGGTTGCGCTGCCTCGGAGTCGACTCGGATTTTGCGGGAGTCGACTCGGCTCTCAGTGTCTGAAATTGGCTCTCTGACTTTTTGCTTGTTTTCCTCTAGGAGTCGACTCTAGCTTCCTTTGGAGTCGACCTGCCAACCATCGGAGTCGACTCGAGTTCCTCAGGAGTCGACTCGTGAGGATGATAGTGTTTTTTTGATGATTAACAAGCAATTATCTAGAGTATGCTATAAGTTAAGTTGATACTTCATTTATAAGTTCATTACTCTCAGTATATTTGGTTAATTGAAATAGATAC